>NW_027467990.1:127500-167500 GCF_965363235.1 Mytilus galloprovincialis | reverse complement strand
TCGAGGTGTCGCACGTTAGACGCGGACGGGCTACCGCGGGACTCTCGACCATCGAGGCCGGCAAACTATACCCTCGGTAAAAATTTTTTACGAGGGTGAAATTTTCATCGAGGTGTCGCACGTTAGACGCGGACGGGCTACCGCGGGTCTCTCGACCATCGAGGCCGGCAAACTATACCCTCGGTAAAAAAATTTTACGAGGGTGAAATTTTCATCGAGGTGTCGCACGTTAGACGCGGACGGGCTACCGCGGGTCTGTCGACCATCGAGGCCGGCAAACTATACCCTCGGTAAAAGTTTTTTACGAGGGTGAAATTTTCATCGAGGTGTCGCACGTTAGACGCGGACGGGCTACCGCGGGTCTGTCGACCATCGAGGCCGGCAAACTATACCCTCGGTAAAAATTTTTTACGAGGGTGAAATTTTCATCGAGGTGTCGCACGTTAGACGCGGACGGGCTACCGCGGGTCTGTCGACCATCGAGGCCGGCAAACTATACCCTCGGTAAAAATTTTTTACGAGGGTGAAATTTTCATCGAGGTGTCGCACGTTAGACGCGGACGGGCTACCGCGGGTCTGTCGACCATCGAGGCCGGCAAACTATACCCTCGGTAAAAAAATTTTACGAGGGTGAAATTTTCATCGAGGTGTCGCACGTTAGACGCGGACGGGCTACCGCGGGTCTCTCGACCATCGAGGCCGGCAAACTATACCCTCGGTAAAAAAATTTTACGAGGGTGAAATTTTCATCGAGGTGTCGCACGTTAGATGCGGGCGGACTACCGCGGGTCTCTCGGCCCACTTTATCTATCGTCGGTAAAAAATGTTGACCCTTGGGAATTTTTTCATCGGGAAGCCGAACGTAAGTGTCTCGACCATCGAAGGCCGGCCAACTATACCCCAGTCAAAAAGTATGTCTTCACAATTTTTTGTCATCGGGAAGCCGCACGTAAGAATATTACAGCCGGTCTCTCCATGATACGATAAAATTTCAGGTCACGAAGGCAGGCATCGTACACCCTCTTGATCGGCCGTGTGCTTGCGTCCGACACCTTCCCGAAGGTTTGAACTAGGGTTGTCAGGACATAAGCTAGGGTTACAGTGGGTGCTAAGCCTAGCCCTAAGCCTAGCCCTAGCCCTAGCCTTAGCCCTAGCCCTAACCCTAACCCTAACCCTAACCCTAACCCTAACCCTAACCCTAACTAACCCTAACCCTAACTAACCCTAACCCTAACCCTAACCCTAACCCTAACCCTAACTAACCCTAACTAACCCTAACCCTAACCCTAACTAACCCTAACCCTAACCCTAACCCTAACCCTAACCCTAACCCTAACTAACCCTAACCCTAACCCTAACCCTAACCCTAACCCTAACCCTAACCCTAACCCTAACCCTAACCCTAACCCTAACCCTAACCCTAACCCTAACCCTAACACTAACCCTAACCCTAACCCTAACCAGTCCGTGTCAGGACCCGAGCTGTCCTTAGTCCTCGATACGTTAGCCTGGTTTCGTTCGCGAATGTCAGGTCCATATGGACATACGCATGGTATTCCTCGATACGTTAGCCTGGTTTCGCGAATGTCAGGACCATATGGACATAAGCATGGTATTCCTCGATACGTTAACCTGGTTTCGCGAATGTCAGGACCATATGGACATAAGCATGGTATTCCTCGATACGTTAACCTGGTTTCGCGAATGTCAGGACCATATGGACATAAGCATGGTATTCCTCGATACGTTAACCTGGTTTCGCGAATGTCAGGACCATATGGACATAAGCATGGTATTCCTCGATACGTTAACCTGGTTTCGCGAATGTCAGGACGTAAGCGGGACTTGTTAATTTTTGTTTTCCATGCCTTAACCGACCGCGGGTTGGGGACGTGGTCGGCCTGATAGCGGGCTACCGCGGGTCTCGACCGCGGGTAAAAAGTAGCCCGCTAGCAGGTCGACCACGTCCCGTTAACGCGGTAGCTCGCTATCAGGTCGACCATGTACCTTCTCGACCGCGGGTAAAAAGTAGCCCGCTAGCAGGTCGACCACGTCCCGTTAACGCGGTAGCTCGCTATCAGGTCGACCATGTACCTTCTCGACCGCGTTAGCCCGCCAGCCAGCCCGTCCACGTTCCTTTACCCGCGATAGCCCGCTATCAGGTCGACCACGTACACTTATACCCGCGGTAGCCCGCTACCGAGGCCGTCGACGTACCCTTACCTGCGGTAGCCCGCTATCGGGTCGACCACGTCCCTTCTTACCGCGGGTCTCTCGACCATCGAGGCCGGCAAACTATACCCTCGGTAAAATTTTTTTACGAGGGTGAAATTTTCATCGAGGTGTCGCACGTTAGACGCGGACGGGCTACCGCGGGTCTCTCGACCATCGAGGCCGGCAAACTATACCCTCGGTAAAAATTTTTTACGAGGGTGAAATTTTCATCGAGGTGTCGCACGTTAGACGCGGACGGGCTACCGCGGGTCTCTCGACCATCGAGGCCGGCAAACTATACCCTCGGTAAAAATTTTTTACGAGGGTGAAATTTTCATCGAGGTGTCGCACGTTAGACGCGGACGGGCTACCGCGGGTCTCTCGACCATCGAGGCCGGCAAACTATACCCTCGGTAAAAATTTTTTACGAGGGTGAAATTTTCATCGAGGTGTCGCACGTTAGACGCGGACGGGCTACCGCGGGTCTCTCGACCATCGAGGCCGGCAAACTATACCCTCGGTAAAAAAATTTTACGAGGGTGAAATTTTCATCGAGGTGTCGCACGTTAGACGCGGACGGGCTACCGCGGGTCTCTCGACCATCGAGGCCGGCAAACTATACCCTCGGTAAAATTTTTTTACGAGGGTGAAATTTTCATCGAGGTGTCGCACGTTAGACGCGGACGGGCTACCGCGGGTCTCTCGACCATCGAGGCCGGCAAACTATACCCTCGGTAAAAATTTTTTACGAGGGTGAAATTTTCATCGAGGTGTCGCACGTTAGACGCGGACGGGCTACCGCGGGTCTCTCGACCATCGAGGCCGGCAAACTATACCCTCGGTAAAATTTTTTTACGAGGGTGAAATTTTCATCGAGGTGTCGCACGTTAGACGCGGACGGGCTACCGCGGGTCTCTCGACCATCGAGGCCGGCAAACTATACCCTCGGTAAAAATTTTTTACGAGGGTGAAATTTTCATCGAGGTGTCGCACGTTAGACGCGGACGGGCTACCGCGGGTCTCTCGACCATCGAGGCCGGCAAACTATACCCTCGGTAAAAATTTTTTACGAGGGTGAAATTTTCATCGAGGTGTCGCACGTTAGACGCGGACGGACGGGCTACCGCGGGTCTCTCGACCATCGAGGCCGGCAAACTATACCCTCGGTAAAAATTTTTTACGAGGGTGAAATTTTCATCGAGGTGTCGCACGTTAGACGCGGACGGGCTACCGCGGGTCTCTCGACCATCGAGGCCGGCAAACTATACCCTCGGTAAAAAAATTTTACGAGGGTGAAATTTTCATCGAGGTGTCGCACGTTAGACGCGGACGGGCTACCGCGGGACTCTCGACCATCGAGGCCGGCAAACTATACCCTCGGTAAAAATTTTTTACGAGGGTGAAATTTTCATCGAGGTGTCGCACGTTAGACGCGGACGGGCTACCGCGGGTCTCTCGACCATCGAGGCCGGCAAACTATACCCTCGGTAAAAAAATTTTACGAGGGTGAAATTTTCATCGAGGTGTCGCACGTTAGACGCGGACGGGCTACCGCGGGTCTGTCGACCATCGAGGCCGGCAAACTATACCCTCGGTAAAAGTTTTTTACGAGGGTGAAATTTTCATCGAGGTGTCGCACGTTAGACGCGGACGGGCTACCGCGGGTCTGTCGACCATCGAGGCCGGCAAACTATACCCTCGGTAAAAATTTTTTACGAGGGTGAAATTTTCATCGAGGTGTCGCACGTTAGACGCGGACGGGCTACCGCGGGTCTGTCGACCATCGAGGCCGGCAAACTATACCCTCGGTAAAAATTTTTTACGAGGGTGAAATTTTCATCGAGGTGTCGCACGTTAGACGCGGACGGGCTACCGCGGGTCTGTCGACCATCGAGGCCGGCAAACTATACCCTCGGTAAAAATTTTTTACGAGGGTGAAATTTTCATCGAGGTGTCGCACGTTAGACGCGGACGGGCTACCGCGGGTCTGTCGACCATCGAGGCCGGCAAACTATACCCTCGGTAAAAAAATTTTACGAGGGTGAAATTTTCATCGAGGTGTCGCACGTTAGACGCGGACGGGCTACCGCGGGTCTCTCGACCATCGAGGCCGGCAAACTATACCCTCGGTAAAAAAATTTTACGAGGGTGAAATTTTCATCGAGGTGTCGCACGTTAGATGCGGGCGGACTACCGCGGGTCTCTCGGCCCACTTTATCTATCGTCGGTAAAAAATGTTGACCCTTGGGAATTTTTTCATCGGGAAGCCGAACGTAAGTGTCTCGACCATCGAAGGCCGGCCAACTATACCCCAGTCAAAAAGTATGTCTTCACAATTTTTTGTCATCGGGAAGCCGCACGTAAGAATATTACAGCCGGTCTCTCCATGATACGATAAAATTTCAGGTCACGAAGGCAGGCATCGTACACCCTCTTGATCGGCCGTGTGCTTGCGTCCGACACCTTCCCGAAGGTTTGAACTAGGGTTGTCAGGACATAAGCTAGGGTTACAGTGGGTGCTAAGCCTAGCCCTAAGCCTAGCCCTAGCCCTAGCCTTAGCCCTAGCCCTAACCCTAACCCTAACCCTAACCCTAACCCTAACCCTAACCCTAACTAACCCTAACCCTAACTAACCCTAACCCTAACCCTAACCCTAACCCTAACCCTAACTAACCCTAACTAACCCTAACCCTAACCCTAACTAACCCTAACCCTAACCCTAACCCTAACCCTAACCCTAACCCTAACTAACCCTAACCCTAACCCTAACCCTAACCCTAACCCTAACCCTAACCCTAACCCTAACCCTAACCCTAACCCTAACCCTAACCCTAACCCTAACCCTAACACTAACCCTAACCCTAACCCTAACCAGTCCGTGTCAGGACCCGAGCTGTCCTTAGTCCTCGATACGTTAGCCTGGTTTCGTTCGCGAATGTCAGGTCCATATGGACATACGCATGGTATTCCTCGATACGTTAGCCTGGTTTCGCGAATGTCAGGACCATATGGACATAAGCATGGTATTCCTCGATACGTTAACCTGGTTTCGCGAATGTCAGGACCATATGGACATAAGCATGGTATTCCTCGATACGTTAACCTGGTTTCGCGAATGTCAGGACCATATGGACATAAGCATGGTATTCCTCGATACGTTAACCTGGTTTCGCGAATGTCAGGACCATATGGACATAAGCATGGTATTCCTCGATACGTTAACCTGGTTTCGCGAATGTCAGGACGTAAGCGGGACTTGTTAATTTTTGTTTTCCATGCCTTAACCGACCGCGGGTTGGGGACGTGGTCGGCCTGATAGCGGGCTACCGCGGGTCTCGACCGCGGGTAAAAAGTAGCCCGCTAGCAGGTCGACCACGTCCCGTTAACGCGGTAGCTCGCTATCAGGTCGACCATGTACCTTCTCGACCGCGGGTAAAAAGTAGCCCGCTAGCAGGTCGACCACGTCCCGTTAACGCGGTAGCTCGCTATCAGGTCGACCATGTACCTTCTCGACCGCGTTAGCCCGCCAGCCAGCCCGTCCACGTTCCTTTACCCGCGATAGCCCGCTATCAGGTCGACCACGTACACTTATACCCGCGGTAGCCCGCTACCGAGGCCGTCGACGTACCCTTACCTGCGGTAGCCCGCTATCGGGTCGACCACGTCCCTTCTTACCGCGGGTCTCTCGACCATCGAGGCCGGCAAACTATACCCTCGGTAAAATTTTTTTACGAGGGTGAAATTTTCATCGAGGTGTCGCACGTTAGACGCGGACGGGCTACCGCGGGTCTCTCGACCATCGAGGCCGGCAAACTATACCCTCGGTAAAAATTTTTTACGAGGGTGAAATTTTCATCGAGGTGTCGCACGTTAGACGCGGACGGGCTACCGCGGGTCTCTCGACCATCGAGGCCGGCAAACTATACCCTCGGTAAAAATTTTTTACGAGGGTGAAATTTTCATCGAGGTGTCGCACGTTAGACGCGGACGGACGGGCTACCGCGGGTCTCTCGACCATCGAGGCCGGCAAACTATACCCTCGGTAAAAATTTTTTACGAGGGTGAAATTTTCATCGAGGTGTCGCACGTTAGACGCGGACGGGCTACCGCGGGTCTCTCGACCATCGAGGCCGGCAAACTATACCCTCGGTAAAAAAATTTTACGAGGGTGAAATTTTCATCGAGGTGTCGCACGTTAGACGCGGACGGGCTACCGCGGGACTCTCGACCATCGAGGCCGGCAAACTATACCCTCGGTAAAAATTTTTTACGAGGGTGAAATTTTCATCGAGGTGTCGCACGTTAGACGCGGACGGGCTACCGCGGGTCTCTCGACCATCGAGGCCGGCAAACTATACCCTCGGTAAAAAAATTTTACGAGGGTGAAATTTTCATCGAGGTGTCGCACGTTAGACGCGGACGGGCTACCGCGGGTCTGTCGACCATCGAGGCCGGCAAACTATACCCTCGGTAAAAGTTTTTTACGAGGGTGAAATTTTCATCGAGGTGTCGCACGTTAGACGCGGACGGGCTACCGCGGGTCTGTCGACCATCGAGGCCGGCAAACTATACCCTCGGTAAAAATTTTTTACGAGGGTGAAATTTTCATCGAGGTGTCGCACGTTAGACGCGGACGGGCTACCGCGGGTCTGTCGACCATCGAGGCCGGCAAACTATACCCTCGGTAAAAATTTTTTACGAGGGTGAAATTTTCATCGAGGTGTCGCACGTTAGACGCGGACGGGCTACCGCGGGTCTGTCGACCATCGAGGCCGGCAAACTATACCCTCGGTAAAAATTTTTTACGAGGGTGAAATTTTCATCGAGGTGTCGCACGTTAGACGCGGACGGGCTACCGCGGGTCTGTCGACCATCGAGGCCGGCAAACTATACCCTCGGTAAAAAAATTTTACGAGGGTGAAATTTTCATCGAGGTGTCGCACGTTAGACGCGGACGGGCTACCGCGGGTCTCTCGACCATCGAGGCCGGCAAACTATACCCTCGGTAAAAAAATTTTACGAGGGTGAAATTTTCATCGAGGTGTCGCACGTTAGATGCGGGCGGACTACCGCGGGTCTCTCGGCCCACTTTATCTATCGTCGGTAAAAAATGTTGACCCTTGGGAATTTTTTCATCGGGAAGCCGAACGTAAGTGTCTCGACCATCGAAGGCCGGCCAACTATACCCCAGTCAAAAAGTATGTCTTCACAATTTTTTGTCATCGGGAAGCCGCACGTAAGAATATTACAGCCGGTCTCTCCATGATACGATAAAATTTCAGGTCACGAAGGCAGGCATCGTACACCCTCTTGATCGGCCGTGTGCTTGCGTCCGACACCTTCCCGAAGGTTTGAACTAGGGTTGTCAGGACATAAGCTAGGGTTACAGTGGGTGCTAAGCCTAGCCCTAAGCCTAGCCCTAGCCCTAGCCTTAGCCCTAGCCCTAACCCTAACCCTAACCCTAACCCTAACCCTAACCCTAACCCTAACTAACCCTAACCCTAACTAACCCTAACCCTAACCCTAACCCTAACCCTAACCCTAACTAACCCTAACTAACCCTAACCCTAACCCTAACTAACCCTAACCCTAACCCTAACCCTAACCCTAACCCTAACCCTAACTAACCCTAACCCTAACCCTAACCCTAACCCTAACCCTAACCCTAACCCTAACCCTAACCCTAACCCTAACCCTAACCCTAACCCTAACACTAACCCTAACCCTAACCCTAACCAGTCCGTGTCAGGACCCGAGCTGTCCTTAGTCCTCGATACGTTAGCCTGGTTTCGTTCGCGAATGTCAGGTCCATATGGACATACGCATGGTATTCCTCGATACGTTAGCCTGGTTTCGCGAATGTCAGGACCATATGGACATAAGCATGGTATTCCTCGATACGTTAACCTGGTTTCGCGAATGTCAGGACCATATGGACATAAGCATGGTATTCCTCGATACGTTAACCTGGTTTCGCGAATGTCAGGACCATATGGACATAAGCATGGTATTCCTCGATACGTTAACCTGGTTTCGCGAATGTCAGGACCATATGGACATAAGCATGGTATTCCTCGATACGTTAACCTGGTTTCGCGAATGTCAGGACGTAAGCGGGACTTGTTAATTTTTGTTTTCCATGCCTTAACCGACCGCGGGTTGGGGACGTGGTCGGCCTGATAGCGGGCTACCGCGGGTCTCGACCGCGGGTAAAAAGTAGCCCGCTAGCAGGTCGACCACGTCCCGTTAACGCGGTAGCTCGCTATCAGGTCGACCATGTACCTTCTCGACCGCGGGTAAAAAGTAGCCCGCTAGCAGGTCGACCACGTCCCGTTAACGCGGTAGCTCGCTATCAGGTCGACCATGTACCTTCTCGACCGCGTTAGCCCGCCAGCCAGCCCGTCCACGTTCCTTTACCCGCGATAGCCCGCTATCAGGTCGACCACGTACACTTATACCCGCGGTAGCCCGCTACCGAGGCCGTCGACGTACCCTTACCTGCGGTAGCCCGCTATCGGGTCGACCACGTCCCTTCTTACCGCGGGTCTCTCGACCATCGAGGCCGGCAAACTATACCCTCGGTAAAATTTTTTTACGAGGGTGAAATTTTCATCGAGGTGTCGCACGTTAGACGCGGACGGGCTACCGCGGGTCTCTCGACCATCGAGGCCGGCAAACTATACCCTCGGTAAAAATTTTTTACGAGGGTGAAATTTTCATCGAGGTGTCGCACGTTAGACGCGGACGGGCTACCGCGGGTCTCTCGACCATCGAGGCCGGCAAACTATACCCTCGGTAAAAATTTTTTACGAGGGTGAAATTTTCATCGAGGTGTCGCACGTTAGACGCGGACGGACGGGCTACCGCGGGTCTCTCGACCATCGAGGCCGGCAAACTATACCCTCGGTAAAAATTTTTTACGAGGGTGAAATTTTCATCGAGGTGTCGCACGTTAGACGCGGACGGGCTACCGCGGGTCTCTCGACCATCGAGGCCGGCAAACTATACCCTCGGTAAAAAAATTTTACGAGGGTGAAATTTTCATCGAGGTGTCGCACGTTAGACGCGGACGGGCTACCGCGGGACTCTCGACCATCGAGGCCGGCAAACTATACCCTCGGTAAAAATTTTTTACGAGGGTGAAATTTTCATCGAGGTGTCGCACGTTAGACGCGGACGGGCTACCGCGGGTCTCTCGACCATCGAGGCCGGCAAACTATACCCTCGGTAAAAAAATTTTACGAGGGTGAAATTTTCATCGAGGTGTCGCACGTTAGACGCGGACGGGCTACCGCGGGTCTGTCGACCATCGAGGCCGGCAAACTATACCCTCGGTAAAAGTTTTTTACGAGGGTGAAATTTTCATCGAGGTGTCGCACGTTAGACGCGGACGGGCTACCGCGGGTCTGTCGACCATCGAGGCCGGCAAACTATACCCTCGGTAAAAATTTTTTACGAGGGTGAAATTTTCATCGAGGTGTCGCACGTTAGACGCGGACGGGCTACCGCGGGTCTGTCGACCATCGAGGCCGGCAAACTATACCCTCGGTAAAAATTTTTTACGAGGGTGAAATTTTCATCGAGGTGTCGCACGTTAGACGCGGACGGGCTACCGCGGGTCTGTCGACCATCGAGGCCGGCAAACTATACCCTCGGTAAAAAAATTTTACGAGGGTGAAATTTTCATCGAGGTGTCGCACGTTAGACGCGGACGGGCTACCGCGGGTCTCTCGACCATCGAGGCCGGCAAACTATACCCTCGGTAAAAAAATTTTACGAGGGTGAAATTTTCATCGAGGTGTCGCACGTTAGATGCGGGCGGACTACCGCGGGTCTCTCGGCCCACTTTATCTATCGTCGGTAAAAAATGTTGACCCTTGGGAATTTTTTCATCGGGAAGCCGAACGTAAGTGTCTCGACCATCGAAGGCCGGCCAACTATACCCCAGTCAAAAAGTATGTCTTCACAATTTTTTGTCATCGGGAAGCCGCACGTAAGAATATTACAGCCGGTCTCTCCATGATACGATAAAATTTCAGGTCACGAAGGCAGGCATCGTACACCCTCTTGATCGGCCGTGTGCTTGCGTCCGACACCTTCCCGAAGGTTTGAACTAGGGTTGTCAGGACATAAGCTAGGGTTACAGTGGGTGCTAAGCCTAGCCCTAAGCCTAGCCCTAGCCCTAGCCTTAGCCCTAGCCCTAACCCTAACCCTAACCCTAACCCTAACCCTAACCCTAACCCTAACTAACCCTAACCCTAACTAACCCTAACCCTAACCCTAACCCTAACCCTAACCCTAACTAACCCTAACTAACCCTAACCCTAACCCTAACTAACCCTAACCCTAACCCTAACCCTAACCCTAACCCTAACCCTAACTAACCCTAACCCTAACCCTAACCCTAACCCTAACCCTAACCCTAACCCTAACCCTAACCCTAACCCTAACCCTAACCCTAACCCTAACCCTAACCCTAACACTAACCCTAACCCTAACCCTAACCAGTCCGTGTCAGGACCCGAGCTGTCCTTAGTCCTCGATACGTTAGCCTGGTTTCGTTCGCGAATGTCAGGTCCATATGGACATACGCATGGTATTCCTCGATACGTTAGCCTGGTTTCGCGAATGTCAGGACCATATGGACATAAGCATGGTATTCCTCGATACGTTAACCTGGTTTCGCGAATGTCAGGACCATATGGACATAAGCATGGTATTCCTCGATACGTTAACCTGGTTTCGCGAATGTCAGGACCATATGGACATAAGCATGGTATTCCTCGATACGTTAACCTGGTTTCGCGAATGTCAGGACCATATGGACATAAGCATGGTATTCCTCGATACGTTAACCTGGTTTCGCGAATGTCAGGACGTAAGCGGGACTTGTTAATTTTTGTTTTCCATGCCTTAACCGACCGCGGGTTGGGGACGTGGTCGGCCTGATAGCGGGCTACCGCGGGTCTCGACCGCGGGTAAAAAGTAGCCCGCTAGCAGGTCGACCACGTCCCGTTAACGCGGTAGCTCGCTATCAGGTCGACCATGTACCTTCTCGACCGCGGGTAAAAAGTAGCCCGCTAGCAGGTCGACCACGTCCCGTTAACGCGGTAGCTCGCTATCAGGTCGACCATGTACCTTCTCGACCGCGTTAGCCCGCCAGCCAGCCCGTCCACGTTCCTTTACCCGCGATAGCCCGCTATCAGGTCGACCACGTACACTTATACCCGCGGTAGCCCGCTACCGAGGCCGTCGACGTACCCTTACCTGCGGTAGCCCGCTATCGGGTCGACCACGTCCCTTCTTACCGCGGGTCTCTCGACCATCGAGGCCGGCAAACTATACCCTCGGTAAAATTTTTTTACGAGGGTGAAATTTTCATCGAGGTGTCGCACGTTAGACGCGGACGGGCTACCGCGGGTCTCTCGACCATCGAGGCCGGCAAACTATACCCTCGGTAAAAATTTTTTACGAGGGTGAAATTTTCATCGAGGTGTCGCACGTTAGACGCGGACGGGCTACCGCGGGTCTCTCGACCATCGAGGCCGGCAAACTATACCCTCGGTAAAAATTTTTTACGAGGGTGAAATTTTCATCGAGGTGTCGCACGTTAGACGCGGACGGGCTACCGCGGGTCTCTCGACCATCGAGGCCGGCAAACTATACCCTCGGTAAAAATTTTTTACGAGGGTGAAATTTTCATCGAGGTGTCGCACGTTAGACGCGGACGGGCTACCGCGGGTCTCTCGACCATCGAGGCCGGCAAACTATACCCTCGGTAAAAAAATTTTACGAGGGTGAAATTTTCATCGAGGTGTCGCACGTTAGACGCGGACGGGCTACCGCGGGTCTCTCGACCATCGAGGCCGGCAAACTATACCCTCGGTAAAATTTTTTTACGAGGGTGAAATTTTCATCGAGGTGTCGCACGTTAGACGCGGACGGGCTACCGCGGGTCTCTCGACCATCGAGGCCGGCAAACTATACCCTCGGTAAAAATTTTTTACGAGGGTGAAATTTTCATCGAGGTGTCGCACGTTAGACGCGGACGGGCTACCGCGGGTCTCTCGACCATCGAGGCCGGCAAACTATACCCTCGGTAAAATTTTTTTACGAGGGTGAAATTTTCATCGAGGTGTCGCACGTTAGACGCGGACGGGCTACCGCGGGTCTCTCGACCATCGAGGCCGGCAAACTATACCCTCGGTAAAAATTTTTTACGAGGGTGAAATTTTCATCGAGGTGTCGCACGTTAGACGCGGACGGGCTACCGCGGGTCTCTCGACCATCGAGGCCGGCAAACTATACCCTCGGTAAAAATTTTTTACGAGGGTGAAATTTTCATCGAGGTGTCGCACGTTAGACGCGGACGGACGGGCTACCGCGGGTCTCTCGACCATCGAGGCCGGCAAACTATACCCTCGGTAAAAATTTTTTACGAGGGTGAAATTTTCATCGAGGTGTCGCACGTTAGACGCGGACGGGCTACCGCGGGTCTCTCGACCATCGAGGCCGGCAAACTATACCCTCGGTAAAAAAATTTTACGAGGGTGAAATTTTCATCGAGGTGTCGCACGTTAGACGCGGACGGGCTACCGCGGGACTCTCGACCATCGAGGCCGGCAAACTATACCCTCGGTAAAAATTTTTTACGAGGGTGAAATTTTCATCGAGGTGTCGCACGTTAGACGCGGACGGGCTACCGCGGGTCTCTCGACCATCGAGGCCGGCAAACTATACCCTCGGTAAAAAAATTTTACGAGGGTGAAATTTTCATCGAGGTGTCGCACGTTAGACGCGGACGGGCTACCGCGGGTCTGTCGACCATCGAGGCCGGCAAACTATACCCTCGGTAAAAGTTTTTTACGAGGGTGAAATTTTCATCGAGGTGTCGCACGTTAGACGCGGACGGGCTACCGCGGGTCTGTCGACCATCGAGGCCGGCAAACTATACCCTCGGTAAAAATTTTTTACGAGGGTGAAATTTTCATCGAGGTGTCGCACGTTAGACGCGGACGGGCTACCGCGGGTCTGTCGACCATCGAGGCCGGCAAACTATACCCTCGGTAAAAATTTTTTACGAGGGTGAAATTTTCATCGAGGTGTCGCACGTTAGACGCGGACGGGCTACCGCGGGTCTGTCGACCATCGAGGCCGGCAAACTATACCCTCGGTAAAAATTTTTTACGAGGGTGAAATTTTCATCGAGGTGTCGCACGTTAGACGCGGACGGGCTACCGCGGGTCTGTCGACCATCGAGGCCGGCAAACTATACCCTCGGTAAAAAAATTTTACGAGGGTGAAATTTTCATCGAGGTGTCGCACGTTAGACGCGGACGGGCTACCGCGGGTCTCTCGACCATCGAGGCCGGCAAACTATACCCTCGGTAAAAAAATTTTACGAGGGTGAAATTTTCATCGAGGTGTCGCACGTTAGATGCGGGCGGACTACCGCGGGTCTCTCGGCCCACTTTATCTATCGTCGGTAAAAAATGTTGACCCTTGGGAATTTTTTCATCGGGAAGCCGAACGTAAGTGTCTCGACCATCGAAGGCCGGCCAACTATACCCCAGTCAAAAAGTATGTCTTCACAATTTTTTGTCATCGGGAAGCCGCACGTAAGAATATTACAGCCGGTCTCTCCATGATACGATAAAATTTCAGGTCACGAAGGCAGGCATCGTACACCCTCTTGATCGGCCGTGTGCTTGCGTCCGACACCTTCCCGAAGGTTTGAACTAGGGTTGTCAGGACATAAGCTAGGGTTACAGTGGGTGCTAAGCCTAGCCCTAAGCCTAGCCCTAGCCCTAGCCTTAGCCCTAGCCCTAACCCTAACCCTAACCCTAACCCTAACCCTAACCCTAACCCTAACTAACCCTAACCCTAACTAACCCTAACCCTAACCCTAACCCTAACCCTAACCCTAACTAACCCTAACTAACCCTAACCCTAACCCTAACTAACCCTAACCCTAACCCTAACCCTAACCCTAACCCTAACCCTAACTAACCCTAACCCTAACCCTAACCCTAACCCTAACCCTAACCCTAACCCTAACCCTAACCCTAACCCTAACCCTAACCCTAACCCTAACCCTAACCCTAACACTAACCCTAACCCTAACCCTAACCAGTCCGTGTCAGGACCCGAGCTGTCCTTAGTCCTCGATACGTTAGCCTGGTTTCGTTCGCGAATGTCAGGTCCATATGGACATACGCATGGTATTCCTCGATACGTTAGCCTGGTTTCGCGAATGTCAGGACCATATGGACATAAGCATGGTATTCCTCGATACGTTAACCTGGTTTCGCGAATGTCAGGACCATATGGACATAAGCATGGTATTCCTCGATACGTTAACCTGGTTTCGCGAATGTCAGGACCATATGGACATAAGCATGGTATTCCTCGATACGTTAACCTGGTTTCGCGAATGTCAGGACCATATGGACATAAGCATGGTATTCCTCGATACGTTAACCTGGTTTCGCGAATGTCAGGACGTAAGCGGGACTTGTTAATTTTTGTTTTCCATGCCTTAACCGACCGCGGGTTGGGGACGTGGTCGGCCTGATAGCGGGCTACCGCGGGTCTCGACCGCGGGTAAAAAGTAGCCCGCTAGCAGGTCGACCACGTCCCGTTAACGCGGTAGCTCGCTATCAGGTCGACCATGTACCTTCTCGACCGCGGGTAAAAAGTAGCCCGCTAGCAGGTCGACCACGTCCCGTTAACGCGGTAGCTCGCTATCAGGTCGACCATGTACCTTCTCGACCGCGTTAGCCCGCCAGCCAGCCCGTCCACGTTCCTTTACCCGCGATAGCCCGCTATCAGGTCGACCACGTACACTTATACCCGCGGTAGCCCGCTACCGAGGCCGTCGACGTACCCTTACCTGCGGTAGCCCGCTATCGGGTCGACCACGTCCCTTCTTACCGCGGGTCTCTCGACCATCGAGGCCGGCAAACTATACCCTCGGTAAAATTTTTTTACGAGGGTGAAATTTTCATCGAGGTGTCGCACGTTAGACGCGGACGGGCTACCGCGGGTCTCTCGACCATCGAGGCCGGCAAACTATACCCTCGGTAAAAATTTTTTACGAGGGTGAAATTTTCATCGAGGTGTCGCACGTTAGACGCGGACGGGCTACCGCGGGTCTCTCGACCATCGAGGCCGGCAAACTATACCCTCGGTAAAAATTTTTTACGAGGGTGAAATTTTCATCGAGGTGTCGCACGTTAGACGCGGACGGACGGGCTACCGCGGGTCTCTCGACCATCGAGGCCGGCAAACTATACCCTCGGTAAAAATTTTTTACGAGGGTGAAATTTTCATCGAGGTGTCGCACGTTAGACGCGGACGGGCTACCGCGGGTCTCTCGACCATCGAGGCCGGCAAACTATACCCTCGGTAAAAAAATTTTACGAGGGTGAAATTTTCATCGAGGTGTCGCACGTTAGACGCGGACGGGCTACCGCGGGACTCTCGACCATCGAGGCCGGCAAACTATACCCTCGGTAAAAATTTTTTACGAGGGTGAAATTTTCATCGAGGTGTCGCACGTTAGACGCGGACGGGCTACCGCGGGTCTCTCGACCATCGAGGCCGGCAAACTATACCCTCGGTAAAAAAATTTTACGAGGGTGAAATTTTCATCGAGGTGTCGCACGTTAGACGCGGACGGGCTACCGCGGGTCTGTCGACCATCGAGGCCGGCAAACTATACCCTCGGTAAAAGTTTTTTACGAGGGTGAAATTTTCATCGAGGTGTCGCACGTTAGACGCGGACGGGCTACCGCGGGTCTGTCGACCATCGAGGCCGGCAAACTATACCCTCGGTAAAAATTTTTTACGAGGGTGAAATTTTCATCGAGGTGTCGCACGTTAGACGCGGACGGGCTACCGCGGGTCTGTCGACCATCGAGGCCGGCAAACTATACCCTCGGTAAAAATTTTTTACGAGGGTGAAATTTTCATCGAGGTGTCGCACGTTAGACGCGGACGGGCTACCGCGGGTCTGTCGACCATCGAGGCCGGCAAACTATACCCTCGGTAAAAAAATTTTACGAGGGTGAAATTTTCATCGAGGTGTCGCACGTTAGACGCGGACGGGCTACCGCGGGTCTCTCGACCATCGAGGCCGGCAAACTATACCCTCGGTAAAAAAATTTTACGAGGGTGAAATTTTCATCGAGGTGTCGCACGTTAGATGCGGGCGGACTACCGCGGGTCTCTCGGCCCACTTTATCTATCGTCGGTAAAAAATGTTGACCCTTGGGAATTTTTTCATCGGGAAGCCGAACGTAAGTGTCTCGACCATCGAAGGCCGGCCAACTATACCCCAGTCAAAAAGTATGTCTTCACAATTTTTTGTCATCGGGAAGCCGCACGTAAGAATATTACAGCCGGTCTCTCCATGATACGATAAAATTTCAGGTCACGAAGGCAGGCATCGTACACCCTCTTGATCGGCCGTGTGCTTGCGTCCGACACCTTCCCGAAGGTTTGAACTAGGGTTGTCAGGACATAAGCTAGGGTTACAGTGGGTGCTAAGCCTAGCCCTAAGCCTAGCCCTAGCCCTAGCCTTAGCCCTAGCCCTAACCCTAACCCTAACCCTAACCCTAACCCTAACCCTAACCCTAACTAACCCTAACCCTAACTAACCCTAACCCTAACCCTAACCCTAACCCTAACCCTAACTAACCCTAACTAACCCTAACCCTAACCCTAACTAACCCTAACCCTAACCCTAACCCTAACCCTAACCCTAACCCTAACTAACCCTAACCCTAACCCTAACCCTAACCCTAACCCTAACCCTAACCCTAACCCTAACCCTAACCCTAACCCTAACCCTAACCCTAACCCTAACCCTAACACTAACCCTAACCCTAACCCTAACCAGTCCGTGTCAGGACCCGAGCTGTCCTTAGTCCTCGATACGTTAGCCTGGTTTCGTTCGCGAATGTCAGGTCCATATGGACATACGCATGGTATTCCTCGATACGTTAGCCTGGTTTCGCGAATGTCAGGACCATATGGACATAAGCATGGTATTCCTCGATACGTTAACCTGGTTTCGCGAATGTCAGGACCATATGGACATAAGCATGGTATTCCTCGATACGTTAACCTGGTTTCGCGAATGTCAGGACCATATGGACATAAGCATGGTATTCCTCGATACGTTAACCTGGTTTCGCGAATGTCAGGACCATATGGACATAAGCATGGTATTCCTCGATACGTTAACCTGGTTTCGCGAATGTCAGGACGTAAGCGGGACTTGTTAATTTTTGTTTTCCATGCCTTAACCGACCGCGGGTTGGGGACGTGGTCGGCCTGATAGCGGGCTACCGCGGGTCTCGACCGCGGGTAAAAAGTAGCCCGCTAGCAGGTCGACCACGTCCCGTTAACGCGGTAGCTCGCTATCAGGTCGACCATGTACCTTCTCGACCGCGGGTAAAAAGTAGCCCGCTAGCAGGTCGACCACGTCCCGTTAACGCGGTAGCTCGCTATCAGGTCGACCATGTACCTTCTCGACCGCGTTAGCCCGCCAGCCAGCCCGTCCACGTTCCTTTACCCGCGATAGCCCGCTATCAGGTCGACCACGTACACTTATACCCGCGGTAGCCCGCTACCGAGGCCGTCGACGTACCCTTACCTGCGGTAGCCCGCTATCGGGTCGACCACGTCCCTTCTTACCGCGGGTCTCTCGACCATCGAGGCCGGCAAACTATACCCTCGGTAAAATTTTTTTACGAGGGTGAAATTTTCATCGAGGTGTCGCACGTTAGACGCGGACGGGCTACCGCGGGTCTCTCGACCATCGAGGCCGGCAAACTATACCCTCGGTAAAAATTTTTTACGAGGGTGAAATTTTCATCGAGGTGTCGCACGTTAGACGCGGACGGGCTACCGCGGGTCTCTCGACCATCGAGGCCGGCAAACTATACCCTCGGTAAAAATTTTTTACGAGGGTGAAATTTTCATCGAGGTGTCGCACGTTAGACGCGGACGGACGGGCTACCGCGGGTCTCTCGACCATCGAGGCCGGCAAACTATACCCTCGGTAAAAATTTTTTACGAGGGTGAAATTTTCATCGAGGTGTCGCACGTTAGACGCGGACGGGCTACCGCGGGTCTCTCGACCATCGAGGCCGGCAAACTATACCCTCGGTAAAAAAATTTTACGAGGGTGAAATTTTCATCGAGGTGTCGCACGTTAGACGCGGACGGGCTACCGCGGGACTCTCGACCATCGAGGCCGGCAAACTATACCCTCGGTAAAAATTTTTTACGAGGGTGAAATTTTCATCGAGGTGTCGCACGTTAGACGCGGACGGGCTACCGCGGGTCTCTCGACCATCGAGGCCGGCAAACTATACCCTCGGTAAAAAAATTTTACGAGGGTGAAATTTTCATCGAGGTGTCGCACGTTAGACGCGGACGGGCTACCGCGGGTCTGTCGACCATCGAGGCCGGCAAACTATACCCTCGGTAAAAGTTTTTTACGAGGGTGAAATTTTCATCGAGGTGTCGCACGTTAGACGCGGACGGGCTACCGCGGGTCTGTCGACCATCGAGGCCGGCAAACTATACCCTCGGTAAAAATTTTTTACGAGGGTGAAATTTTCATCGAGGTGTCGCACGTTAGACGCGGACGGGCTACCGCGGGTCTGTCGACCATCGAGGCCGGCAAACTATACCCTCGGTAAAAATTTTTTACGAGGGTGAAATTTTCATCGAGGTGTCGCACGTTAGACGCGGACGGGCTACCGCGGGTCTGTCGACCATCGAGGCCGGCAAACTATACCCTCGGTAAAAAAATTTTACGAGGGTGAAATTTTCATCGAGGTGTCGCACGTTAGACGCGGACGGGCTACCGCGGGTCTCTCGACCATCGAGGCCGGCAAACTATACCCTCGGTAAAAAAATTTTACGAGGGTGAAATTTTCATCGAGGTGTCGCACGTTAGATGCGGGCGGACTACCGCGGGTCTCTCGGCCCACTTTATCTATCGTCGGTAAAAAATGTTGACCCTTGGGAATTTTTTCATCGGGAAGCCGAACGTAAGTGTCTCGACCATCGAAGGCCGGCCAACTATACCCCAGTCAAAAAGTATGTCTTCACAATTTTTTGTCATCGGGAAGCCGCACGTAAGAATATTACAGCCGGTCTCTCCATGATACGATAAAATTTCAGGTCACGAAGGCAGGCATCGTACACCCTCTTGATCGGCCGTGTGCTTGCGTCCGACACCTTCCCGAAGGTTTGAACTAGGGTTGTCAGGACATAAGCTAGGGTTACAGTGGGTGCTAAGCCTAGCCCTAAGCCTAGCCCTAGCCCTAGCCTTAGCCCTAGCCCTAACCCTAACCCTAACCCTAACCCTAACCCTAACCCTAACCCTAACTAACCCTAACCCTAACTAACCCTAACCCTAACCCTAACCCTAACCCTAACCCTAACTAACCCTAACTAACCCTAACCCTAACCCTAACTAACCCTAACCCTAACCCTAACCCTAACCCTAACCCTAACCCTAACTAACCCTAACCCTAACCCTAACCCTAACCCTAACCCTAACCCTAACCCTAACCCTAACCCTAACCCTAACCCTAACCCTAACCCTAACCCTAACCCTAACACTAACCCTAACCCTAACCCTAACCAGTCCGTGTCAGGACCCGAGCTGTCCTTAGTCCTCGATACGTTAGCCTGGTTTCGTTCGCGAATGTCAGGTCCATATGGACATACGCATGGTATTCCTCGATACGTTAGCCTGGTTTCGCGAATGTCAGGACCATATGGACATAAGCATGGTATTCCTCGATACGTTAACCTGGTTTCGCGAATGTCAGGACCATATGGACATAAGCATGGTATTCCTCGATACGTTAACCTGGTTTCGCGAATGTCAGGACCATATGGACATAAGCATGGTATTCCTCGATACGTTAACCTGGTTTCGCGAATGTCAGGACCATATGGACATAAGCATGGTATTCCTCGATACGTTAACCTGGTTTCGCGAATGTCAGGACGTAAGCGGGACTTGTTAATTTTTGTTTTCCATGCCTTAACCGACCGCGGGTTGGGGACGTGGTCGGCCTGATAGCGGGCTACCGCGGGTCTCGACCGCGGGTAAAAAGTAGCCCGCTAGCAGGTCGACCACGTCCCGTTAACGCGGTAGCTCGCTATCAGGTCGACCATGTACCTTCTCGACCGCGGGTAAAAAGTAGCCCGCTAGCAGGTCGACCACGTCCCGTTAACGCGGTAGCTCGCTATCAGGTCGACCATGTACCTTCTCGACCGCGTTAGCCCGCCAGCCAGCCCGTCCACGTTCCTTTACCCGCGATAGCCCGCTATCAGGTCGACCACGTACACTTATACCCGCGGTAGCCCGCTACCGAGGCCGTCGACGTACCCTTACCTGCGGTAGCCCGCTATCGGGTCGACCACGTCCCTTCTTACCGCGGGTCTCTCGACCATCGAGGCCGGCAAACTATACCCTCGGTAAAATTTTTTTACGAGGGTGAAATTTTCATCGAGGTGTCGCACGTTAGACGCGGACGGGCTACCGCGGGTCTCTCGACCATCGAGGCCGGCAAACTATACCCTCGGTAAAAATTTTTTACGAGGGTGAAATTTTCATCGAGGTGTCGCACGTTAGACGCGGACGGGCTACCGCGGGTCTCTCGACCATCGAGGCCGGCAAACTATACCCTCGGTAAAAATTTTTTACGAGGGTGAAATTTTCATCGAGGTGTCGCACGTTAGACGCGGACGGACGGGCTACCGCGGGTCTCTCGACCATCGAGGCCGGCAAACTATACCCTCGGTAAAAATTTTTTACGAGGGTGAAATTTTCATCGAGGTGTCGCACGTTAGACGCGGACGGGCTACCGCGGGTCTCTCGACCATCGAGGCCGGCAAACTATACCCTCGGTAAAAAAATTTTACGAGGGTGAAATTTTCATCGAGGTGTCGCACGTTAGACGCGGACGGGCTACCGCGGGACTCTCGACCATCGAGGCCGGCAAACTATACCCTCGGTAAAAATTTTTTACGAGGGTGAAATTTTCATCGAGGTGTCGCACGTTAGACGCGGACGGGCTACCGCGGGTCTCTCGACCATCGAGGCCGGCAAACTATACCCTCGGTAAAAAAATTTTACGAGGGTGAAATTTTCATCGAGGTGTCGCACGTTAGACGCGGACGGGCTACCGCGGGTCTGTCGACCATCGAGGCCGGCAAACTATACCCTCGGTAAAAGTTTTTTACGAGGGTGAAATTTTCATCGAGGTGTCGCACGTTAGACGCGGACGGGCTACCGCGGGTCTGTCGACCATCGAGGCCGGCAAACTATACCCTCGGTAAAAATTTTTTACGAGGGTGAAATTTTCATCGAGGTGTCGCACGTTAGACGCGGACGGGCTACCGCGGGTCTGTCGACCATCGAGGCCGGCAAACTATACCCTCGGTAAAAATTTTTTACGAGGGTGAAATTTTCATCGAGGTGTCGCACGTTAGACGCGGACGGGCTACCGCGGGTCTGTCGACCATCGAGGCCGGCAAACTATACCCTCGGTAAAAATTTTTTACGAGGGTGAAATTTTCATCGAGGTGTCGCACGTTAGACGCGGACGGGCTACCGCGGGTCTGTCGACCATCGAGGCCGGCAAACTATACCCTCGGTAAAAAAATTTTACGAGGGTGAAATTTTCATCGAGGTGTCGCACGTTAGACGCGGACGGGCTACCGCGGGTCTCTCGACCATCGAGGCCGGCAAACTATACCCTCGGTAAAAAAATTTTACGAGGGTGAAATTTTCATCGAGGTGTCGCACGTTAGATGCGGGCGGACTACCGCGGGTCTCTCGGCCCACTTTATCTATCGTCGGTAAAAAATGTTGACCCTTGGGAATTTTTTCATCGGGAAGCCGAACGTAAGTGTCTCGACCATCGAAGGCCGGCCAACTATACCCCAGTCAAAAAGTATGTCTTCACAATTTTTTGTCATCGGGAAGCCGCACGTAAGAATATTACAGCCGGTCTCTCCATGATACGATAAAATTTCAGGTCACGAAGGCAGGCATCGTACACCCTCTTGATCGGCCGTGTGCTTGCGTCCGACACCTTCCCGAAGGTTTGAACTAGGGTTGTCAGGACATAAGCTAGGGTTACAGTGGGTGCTAAGCCTAGCCCTAAGCCTAGCCCTAGCCCTAGCCTTAGCCCTAGCCCTAACCCTAACCCTAACCCTAACCCTAACCCTAACCCTAACCCTAACTAACCCTAACCCTAACTAACCCTAACCCTAACCCTAACCCTAACCCTAACCCTAACTAACCCTAACTAACCCTAACCCTAACCCTAACTAACCCTAACCCTAACCCTAACCCTAACCCTAACCCTAACCCTAACTAACCCTAACCCTAACCCTAACCCTAACCCTAACCCTAACCCTAACCCTAACCCTAACCCTAACCCTAACCCTAACCCTAACCCTAACACTAACCCTAACCCTAACCCTAACCAGTCCGTGTCAGGACCCGAGCTGTCCTTAGTCCTCGATACGTTAGCCTGGTTTCGTTCGCGAATGTCAGGTCCATATGGACATACGCATGGTATTCCTCGATACGTTAGCCTGGTTTCGCGAATGTCAGGACCATATGGACATAAGCATGGTATTCCTCGATACGTTAACCTGGTTTCGCGAATGTCAGGACCATATGGACATAAGCATGGTATTCCTCGATACGTTAACCTGGTTTCGCGAATGTCAGGACCATATGGACATAAGCATGGTATTCCTCGATACGTTAACCTGGTTTCGCGAATGTCAGGACCATATGGACATAAGCATGGTATTCCTCGATACGTTAACCTGGTTTCGCGAATGTCAGGACGTAAGCGGGACTTGTTAATTTTTGTTTTCCATGCCTTAACCGACCGCGGGTTGGGGACGTGGTCGGCCTGATAGCGGGCTACCGCGGGTCTCGACCGCGGGTAAAAAGTAGCCCGCTAGCAGGTCGACCACGTCCCGTTAACGCGGTAGCTCGCTATCAGGTCGACCATGTACCTTCTCGACCGCGGGTAAAAAGTAGCCCGCTAGCAGGTCGACCACGTCCCGTTAACGCGGTAGCTCGCTATCAGGTCGACCATGTACCTTCTCGACCGCGTTAGCCCGCCAGCCAGCCCGTCCACGTTCCTTTACCCGCGATAGCCCGCTATCAGGTCGACCACGTACACTTATACCCGCGGTAGCCCGCTACCGAGGCCGTCGACGTACCCTTACCTGCGGTAGCCCGCTATCGGGTCGACCACGTCCCTTCTTACCGCGGGTCTCTCGACCATCGAGGCCGGCAAACTATACCCTCGGTAAAATTTTTTTACGAGGGTGAAATTTTCATCGAGGTGTCGCACGTTAGACGCGGACGGGCTACCGCGGGTCTCTCGACCATCGAGGCCGGCAAACTATACCCTCGGTAAAAATTTTTTACGAGGGTGAAATTTTCATCGAGGTGTCGCACGTTAGACGCGGACGGGCTACCGCGGGTCTCTCGACCATCGAGGCCGGCAAACTATACCCTCGGTAAAAATTTTTTACGAGGGTGAAATTTTCATCGAGGTGTCGCACGTTAGACGCGGACGGACGGGCTACCGCGGGTCTCTCGACCATCGAGGCCGGCAAACTATACCCTCGGTAAAAATTTTTTACGAGGGTGAAATTTTCATCGAGGTGTCGCACGTTAGACGCGGACGGGCTACCGCGGGTCTCTCGACCATCGAGGCCGGCAAACTATACCCTCGGTAAAAAAATTTTACGAGGGTGAAATTTTCATCGAGGTGTCGCACGTTAGACGCGGACGGGCTACCGCGGGACTCTCGACCATCGAGGCCGGCAAACTATACCCTCGGTAAAAATTTTTTACGAGGGTGAAATTTTCATCGAGGTGTCGCACGTTAGACGCGGACGGGCTACCGCGGGTCTCTCGACCATCGAGGCCGGCAAACTATACCCTCGGTAAAAAAATTTTACGAGGGTGAAATTTTCATCGAGGTGTCGCACGTTAGACGCGGACGGGCTACCGCGGGTCTGTCGACCATCGAGGCCGGCAAACTATACCCTCGGTAAAAGTTTTTTACGAGGGTGAAATTTTCATCGAGGTGTCGCACGTTAGACGCGGACGGGCTACCGCGGGTCTGTCGACCATCGAGGCCGGCAAACTATACCCTCGGTAAAAATTTTTTACGAGGGTGAAATTTTCATCGAGGTGTCGCACGTTAGACGCGGACGGGCTACCGCGGGTCTGTCGACCATCGAGGCCGGCAAACTATACCCTCGGTAAAAATTTTTTACGAGGGTGAAATTTTCATCGAGGTGTCGCACGTTAGACGCGGACGGGCTACCGCGGGTCTGTCGACCATCGAGGCCGGCAAACTATACCCTCGGTAAAAAAATTTTACGAGGGTGAAATTTTCATCGAGGTGTCGCACGTTAGACGCGGACGGGCTACCGCGGGTCTCTCGACCATCGAGGCCGGCAAACTATACCCTCGGTAAAAAAATTTTACGAGGGTGAAATTTTCATCGAGGTGTCGCACGTTAGATGCGGGCGGACTACCGCGGGTCTCTCGGCCCACTTTATCTATCGTCGGTAAAAAATGTTGACCCTTGGGAATTTTTTCATCGGGAAGCCGAACGTAAGTGTCTCGACCATCGAAGGCCGGCCAACTATACCCCAGTCAAAAAGTATGTCTTCACAATTTTTTGTCATCGGGAAGCCGCACGTAAGAATATTACAGCCGGTCTCTCCATGATACGATAAAATTTCAGGTCACGAAGGCAGGCATCGTACACCCTCTTGATCGGCCGTGTGCTTGCGTCCGACACCTTCCCGAAGGTTTGAACTAGGGTTGTCAGGACATAAGCTAGGGTTACAGTGGGTGCTAAGCCTAGCCCTAAGCCTAGCCCTAGCCCTAGCCTTAGCCCTAGCCCTAACCCTAACCCTAACCCTAACCCTAACCCTAACCCTAACCCTAACTAACCCTAACCCTAACTAACCCTAACCCTAACCCTAACCCTAACCCTAACCCTAACTAACCCTAACTAACCCTAACCCTAACCCTAACTAACCCTAACCCTAACCCTAACCCTAACCCTAACCCTAACCCTAACTAACCCTAACCCTAACCCTAACCCTAACCCTAACCCTAACCCTAACCCTAACCCTAACCCTAACCCTAACCCTAACCCTAACCCTAACCCTAACCCTAACACTAACCCTAACCCTAACCCTAACCAGTCCGTGTCAGGACCCGAGCTGTCCTTAGTCCTCGATACGTTAGCCTGGTTTCGTTCGCGAATGTCAGGTCCATATGGACATACGCATGGTATTCCTCGATACGTTAGCCTGGTTTCGCGAATGTCAGGACCATATGGACATAAGCATGGTATTCCTCGATACGTTAACCTGGTTTCGCGAATGTCAGGACCATATGGACATAAGCATGGTATTCCTCGATACGTTAACCTGGTTTCGCGAATGTCAGGACCATATGGACATAAGCATGGTATTCCTCGATACGTTAACCTGGTTTCGCGAATGTCAGGACCATATGGACATAAGCATGGTATTCCTCGATACGTTAACCTGGTTTCGCGAATGTCAGGACGTAAGCGGGACTTGTTAATTTTTGTTTTCCATGCCTTAACCGACCGCGGGTTGGGGACGTGGTCGGCCTGATAGCGGGCTACCGCGGGTCTCGACCGCGGGTAAAAAGTAGCCCGCTAGCAGGTCGACCACGTCCCGTTAACGCGGTAGCTCGCTATCAGGTCGACCATGTACCTTCTCGACCGCGGGTAAAAAGTAGCCCGCTAGCAGGTCGACCACGTCCCGTTAACGCGGTAGCTCGCTATCAGGTCGACCATGTACCTTCTCGACCGCGTTAGCCCGCCAGCCAGCCCGTCCACGTTCCTTTACCCGCGATAGCCCGCTATCAGGTCGACCACGTACACTTATACCCGCGGTAGCCCGCTACCGAGGCCGTCGACGTACCCTTACCTGCGGTAGCCCGCTATCGGGTCGACCACGTCCCTTCTTACCGCGGGTCTCTCGACCATCGAGGCCGGCAAACTATACCCTCGGTAAAATTTTTTTACGAGGGTGAAATTTTCATCGAGGTGTCGCACGTTAGACGCGGACGGGCTACCGCGGGTCTCTCGACCATCGAGGCCGGCAAACTATACCCTCGGTAAAAATTTTTTACGAGGGTGAAATTTTCATCGAGGTGTCGCACGTTAGACGCGGACGGGCTACCGCGGGTCTCTCGACCATCGAGGCCGGCAAACTATACCCTCGGTAAAAATTTTTTACGAGGGTGAAATTTTCATCGAGGTGTCGCACGTTAGACGCGGACGGACGGGCTACCGCGGGTCTCTCGACCATCGAGGCCGGCAAACTATACCCTCGGTAAAAATTTTTTACGAGGGTGAAATTTTCATCGAGGTGTCGCACGTTAGACGCGGACGGGCTACCGCGGGTCTCTCGACCATCGAGGCCGGCAAACTATACCCTCGGTAAAAAAATTTTACGAGGGTGAAATTTTCATCGAGGTGTCGCACGTTAGACGCGGACGGGCTACCGCGGGACTCTCGACCATCGAGGCCGGCAAACTATACCCTCGGTAAAAATTTTTTACGAGGGTGAAATTTTCATCGAGGTGTCGCACGTTAGACGCGGACGGGCTACCGCGGGTCTCTCGACCATCGAGGCCGGCAAACTATACCCTCGGTAAAAAAATTTTACGAGGGTGAAATTTTCATCGAGGTGTCGCACGTTAGACGCGGACGGGCTACCGCGGGTCTGTCGACCATCGAGGCCGGCAAACTATACCCTCGGTAAAAGTTTTTTACGAGGGTGAAATTTTCATCGAGGTGTCGCACGTTAGACGCGGACGGGCTACCGCGGGTCTGTCGACCATCGAGGCCGGCAAACTATACCCTCGGTAAAAATTTTTTACGAGGGTGAAATTTTCATCGAGGTGTCGCACGTTAGACGCGGACGGGCTACCGCGGGTCTGTCGACCATCGAGGCCGGCAAACTATACCCTCGGTAAAAATTTTTTACGAGGGTGAAATTTTCATCGAGGTGTCGCACGTTAGACGCGGACGGGCTACCGCGGGTCTGTCGACCATCGAGGCCGGCAAACTATACCCTCGGTAAAAAAATTTTACGAGGGTGAAATTTTCATCGAGGTGTCGCACGTTAGACGCGGACGGGCTACCGCGGGTCTCTCGACCATCGAGGCCGGCAAACTATACCCTCGGTAAAAAAATTTTACGAGGGTGAAATTTTCATCGAGGTGTCGCACGTTAGATGCGGGCGGACTACCGCGGGTCTCTCGGCCCACTTTATCTATCGTCGGTAAAAAATGTTGACCCTTGGGAATTTTTTCATCGGGAAGCCGAACGTAAGTGTCTCGACCATCGAAGGCCGGCCAACTATACCCCAGTCAAAAAGTATGTCTTCACAATTTTTTGTCATCGGGAAGCCGCACGTAAGAATATTACAGCCGGTCTCTCCATGATACGATAAAATTTCAGGTCACGAAGGCAGGCATCGTACACCCTCTTGATCGGCCGTGTGCTTGCGTCCGACACCTTCCCGAAGGTTTGAACTAGGGTTGTCAGGACATAAGCTAGGGTTACAGTGGGTGCTAAGCCTAGCCCTAAGCCTAGCCCTAGCCCTAGCCTTAGCCCTAGCCCTAACCCTAACCCTAACCCTAACCCTAACCCTAACCCTAACCCTAACTAACCCTAACCCTAACTAACCCTAACCCTAACCCTAACCCTAACCCTAACCCTAACTAACCCTAACTAACCCTAACCCTAACCCTAACTAACCCTAACCCTAACCCTAACCCTAACCCTAACCCTAACCCTAACTAACCCTAACCCTAACCCTAACCCTAACCCTAACCCTAACCCTAACCCTAACCCTAACCCTAACCCTAACCCTAACCCTAACCCTAACCCTAACCCTAACACTAACCCTAACCCTAACCCTAACCAGTCCGTGTCAGGACCCGAGCTGTCCTTAGTCCTCGATACGTTAGCCTGGTTTCGTTCGCGAATGTCAGGTCCATATGGACATACGCATGGTATTCCTCGATACGTTAGCCTGGTTTCGCGAATGTCAGGACCATATGGACATAAGCATGGTATTCCTCGATACGTTAACCTGGTTTCGCGAATGTCAGGACCATATGGACATAAGCATGGTATTCCTCGATACGTTAACCTGGTTTCGCGAATGTCAGGACCATATGGACATAAGCATGGTATTCCTCGATACGTTAACCTGGTTTCGCGAATGTCAGGACCATATGGACATAAGCATGGTATTCCTCGATACGTTAACCTGGTTTCGCGAATGTCAGGACGTAAGCGGGACTTGTTAATTTTTGTTTTCCATGCCTTAACCGACCGCGGGTTGGGGACGTGGTCGGCCTGATAGCGGGCTACCGCGGGTCTCGACCGCGGGTAAAAAGTAGCCCGCTAGCAGGTCGACCACGTCCCGTTAACGCGGTAGCTCGCTATCAGGTCGACCATGTACCTTCTCGACCGCGGGTAAAAAGTAGCCCGCTAGCAGGTCGACCACGTCCCGTTAACGCGGTAGCTCGCTATCAGGTCGACCATGTACCTTCTCGACCGCGTTAGCCCGCCAGCCAGCCCGTCCACGTTCCTTTACCCGCGATAGCCCGCTATCAGGTCGACCACGTACACTTATACCCGCGGTAGCCCGCTACCGAGGCCGTCGACGTACCCTTACCTGCGGTAGCCCGCTATCGGGTCGACCACGTCCCTTCTTACCGCGGGTCTCTCGACCATCGAGGCCGGCAAACTATACCCTCGGTAAAATTTTTTTACGAGGGTGAAATTTTCATCGAGGTGTCGCACGTTAGACGCGGACGGGCTACCGCGGGTCTCTCGACCATCGAGGCCGGCAAACTATACCCTCGGTAAAAATTTTTTACGAGGGTGAAATTTTCATCGAGGTGTCGCACGTTAGACGCGGACGGGCTACCGCGGGTCTCTCGACCATCGAGGCCGGCAAACTATACCCTCGGTAAAAATTTTTTACGAGGGTGAAATTTTCATCGAGGTGTCGCACGTTAGACGCGGACGGACGGGCTACCGCGGGTCTCTCGACCATCGAGGCCGGCAAACTATACCCTCGGTAAAAATTTTTTACGAGGGTGAAATTTTCATCGAGGTGTCGCACGTTAGACGCGGACGGGCTACCGCGGGTCTCTCGACCATCGAGGCCGGCAAACTATACCCTCGGTAAAAAAATTTTACGAGGGTGAAATTTTCATCGAGGTGTCGCACGTTAGACGCGGACGGGCTACCGCGGGACTCTCGACCATCGAGGCCGGCAAACTATACCCTCGGTAAAAATTTTTTACGAGGGTGAAATTTTCATCGAGGTGTCGCACGTTAGACGCGGACGGGCTACCGCGGGTCTCTCGACCATCGAGGCCGGCAAACTATACCCTCGGTAAAAAAATTTTACGAGGGTGAAATTTTCATCGAGGTGTCGCACGTTAGACGCGGACGGGCTACCGCGGGTCTGTCGACCATCGAGGCCGGCAAACTATACCCTCGGTAAAAGTTTTTTACGAGGGTGAAATTTTCATCGAGGTGTCGCACGTTAGACGCGGACGGGCTACCGCGGGTCTGTCGACCATCGAGGCCGGCAAACTATACCCTCGGTAAAAATTTTTTACGAGGGTGAAATTTTCATCGAGGTGTCGCACGTTAGACGCGGACGGGCTACCGCGGGTCTGTCGACCATCGAGGCCGGCAAACTATACCCTCGGTAAAAATTTTTTACGAGGGTGAAATTTTCATCGAGGTGTCGCACGTTAGACGCGGACGGGCTACCGCGGGTCTGTCGACCATCGAGGCCGGCAAACTATACCCTCGGTAAAAAAATTTTACGAGGGTGAAATTTTCATCGAGGTGTCGCACGTTAGACGCGGACGGGCTACCGCGGGTCTCTCGACCATCGAGGCCGGCAAACTATACCCTCGGTAAAAAAATTTTACGAGGGTGAAATTTTCATCGAGGTGTCGCACGTTAGATGCGGGCGGACTACCGCGGGTCTCTCGGCCCACTTTATCTATCGTCGGTAAAAAATGTTGACCCTTGGGAATTTTTTCATCGGGAAGCCGAACGTAAGTGTCTCGACCATCGAAGGCCGGCCAACTATACCCCAGTCAAAAAGTATGTCTTCACAATTTTTTGTCATCGGGAAGCCGCACGTAAGAATATTACAGCCGGTCTCTCCATGATACGATAAAATTTCAGGTCACGAAGGCAGGCATCGTACACCCTCTTGATCGGCCGTGTGCTTGCGTCCGACACCTTCCCGAAGGTTTGAACTAGGGTTGTCAGGACATAAGCTAGGGTTACAGTGGGTGCTAAGCCTAGCCCTAAGCCTAGCCCTAGCCCTAGCCTTAGCCCTAGCCCTAACCCTAACCCTAACCCTAACCCTAACCCTAACCCTAACCCTAACTAACCCTAACCCTAACTAACCCTAACCCTAACCCTAACCCTAACCCTAACCCTAACTAACCCTAACTAACCCTAACCCTAACCCTAACTAACCCTAACCCTAACCCTAACCCTAACCCTAACCCTAACCCTAACTAACCCTAACCCTAACCCTAACCCTAACCCTAACCCTAACCCTAACCCTAACCCTAACCCTAACCCTAACCCTAACCCTAACCCTAACCCTAACCCTAACACTAACCCTAACCCTAACCCTAACCAGTCCGTGTCAGGACCCGAGCTGTCCTTAGTCCTCGATACGTTAGCCTGGTTTCGTTCGCGAATGTCAGGTCCATATGGACATACGCATGGTATTCCTCGATACGTTAGCCTGGTTTCGCGAATGTCAGGACCATATGGACATAAGCATGGTATTCCTCGATACGTTAACCTGGTTTCGCGAATGTCAGGACCATATGGACATAAGCATGGTATTCCTCGATACGTTAACCTGGTTTCGCGAATGTCAGGACCATATGGACATAAGCATGGTATTCCTCGATACGTTAACCTGGTTTCGCGAATGTCAGGACCATATGGACATAAGCATGGTATTCCTCGATACGTTAACCTGGTTTCGCGAATGTCAGGACGTAAGCGGGACTTGTTAATTTTTGTTTTCCATGCCTTAACCGACCGCGGGTTGGGGACGTGGTCGGCCTGATAGCGGGCTACCGCGGGTCTCGACCGCGGGTAAAAAGTAGCCCGCTAGCAGGTCGACCACGTCCCGTTAACGCGGTAGCTCGCTATCAGGTCGACCATGTACCTTCTCGACCGCGGGTAAAAAGTAGCCCGCTAGCAGGTCGACCACGTCCCGTTAACGCGGTAGCTCGCTATCAGGTCGACCATGTACCTTCTCGACCGCGTTAGCCCGCCAGCCAGCCCGTCCACGTTCCTTTACCCGCGATAGCCCGCTATCAGGTCGACCACGTACACTTATACCCGCGGTAGCCCGCTACCGAGGCCGTCGACGTACCCTTACCTGCGGTAGCCCGCTATCGGGTCGACCACGTCCCTTCTTACCGCGGGTCTCTCGACCATCGAGGCCGGCAAACTATACCCTCGGTAAAATTTTTTTACGAGGGTGAAATTTTCATCGAGGTGTCGCACGTTAGACGCGGACGGGCTACCGCGGGTCTCTCGACCATCGAGGCCGGCAAACTATACCCTCGGTAAAAATTTTTTACGAGGGTGAAATTTTCATCGAGGTGTCGCACGTTAGACGCGGACGGGCTACCGCGGGTCTCTCGACCATCGAGGCCGGCAAACTATACCCTCGGTAAAAATTTTTTACGAGGGTGAAATTTTCATCGAGGTGTCGCACGTTAGACGCGGACGGACGGGCTACCGCGGGTCTCTCGACCATCGAGGCCGGCAAACTATACCCTCGGTAAAAATTTTTTACGAGGGTGAAATTTTCATCGAGGTGTCGCACGTTAGACGCGGACGGGCTACCGCGGGTCTCTCGACCATCGAGGCCGGCAAACTATACCCTCGGTAAAAAAATTTTACGAGGGTGAAATTTTCATCGAGGTGTCGCACGTTAGACGCGGACGGGCTACCGCGGGACTCTCGACCATCGAGGCCGGCAAACTATACCCTCGGTAAAAATTTTTTACGAGGGTGAAATTTTCATCGAGGTGTCGCACGTTAGACGCGGACGGGCTACCGCGGGTCTCTCGACCATCGAGGCCGGCAAACTATACCCTCGGTAAAAAAATTTTACGAGGGTGAAATTTTCATCGAGGTGTCGCACGTTAGACGCGGACGGGCTACCGCGGGTCTGTCGACCATCGAGGCCGGCAAACTATACCCTCGGTAAAAGTTTTTTACGAGGGTGAAATTTTCATCGAGGTGTCGCACGTTAGACGCGGACGGGCTACCGCGGGTCTGTCGACCATCGAGGCCGGCAAACTATACCCTCGGTAAAAATTTTTTACGAGGGTGAAATTTTCATCGAGGTGTCGCACGTTAGACGCGGACGGGCTACCGCGGGTCTGTCGACCATCGAGGCCGGCAAACTATACCCTCGGTAAAAATTTTTTACGAGGGTGAAATTTTCATCGAGGTGTCGCACGTTAGACGCGGACGGGCTACCGCGGGTCTGTCGACCATCGAGGCCGGCAAACTATACCCTCGGTAAAAAAATTTTACGAGGGTGAAATTTTCATCGAGGTGTCGCACGTTAGACGCGGACGGGCTACCGCGGGTCTCTCGACCATCGAGGCCGGCAAACTATACCCTCGGTAAAAAAATTTTACGAGGGTGAAATTTTCATCGAGGTGTCGCACGTTAGATGCGGGCGGACTACCGCGGGTCTCTCGGCCCACTTTATCTATCGTCGGTAAAAAATGTTGACCCTTGGGAATTTTTTCATCGGGAAGCCGAACGTAAGTGTCTCGACCATCGAAGGCCGGCCAACTATACCCCAGTCAAAAAGTATGTCTTCACAATTTTTTGTCATCGGGAAGCCGCACGTAAGAATATTACAGCCGGTCTCTCCATGATACGATAAAATTTCAGGTCACGAAGGCAGGCATCGTACACCCTCTTGATCGGCCGTGTGCTTGCGTCCGACACCTTCCCGAAGGTTTGAACTAGGGTTGTCAGGACATAAGCTAGGGTTACAGTGGGTGCTAAGCCTAGCCCTAAGCCTAGCCCTAGCCCTAGCCTTAGCCCTAGCCCTAACCCTAACCCTAACCCTAACCCTAACCCTAACCCTAACCCTAACTAACCCTAACCCTAACTAACCCTAACCCTAACCCTAACCCTAACCCTAACCCTAACTAACCCTAACTAACCCTAACCCTAACCCTAACTAACCCTAACCCTAACCCTAACCCTAACCCTAACCCTAACCCTAACTAACCCTAACCCTAACCCTAACCCTAACCCTAACCCTAACCCTAACCCTAACCCTAACCCTAACCCTAACCCTAACCCTAACCCTAACCCTAACCCTAACACTAACCCTAACCCTAACCCTAACCAGTCCGTGTCAGGACCCGAGCTGTCCTTAGTCCTCGATACGTTAGCCTGGTTTCGTTCGCGAATGTCAGGTCCATATGGACATACGCATGGTATTCCTCGATACGTTAGCCTGGTTTCGCGAATGTCAGGACCATATGGACATAAGCATGGTATTCCTCGATACGTTAACCTGGTTTCGCGAATGTCAGGACCATATGGACATAAGCATGGTATTCCTCGATACGTTAACCTGGTTTCGCGAATGTCAGGACCATATGGACATAAGCATGGTATTCCTCGATACGTTAACCTGGTTTCGCGAATGTCAGGACCATATGGACATAAGCATGGTATTCCTCGATACGTTAACCTGGTTTCGCGAATGTCAGGACGTAAGCGGGACTTGTTAATTTTTGTTTTCCATGCCTTAACCGACCGCGGGTTGGGGACGTGGTCGGCCTGATAGCGGGCTACCGCGGGTCTCGACCGCGGGTAAAAAGTAGCCCGCTAGCAGGTCGACCACGTCCCGTTAACGCGGTAGCTCGCTATCAGGTCGACCATGTACCTTCTCGACCGCGGGTAAAAAGTAGCCCGCTAGCAGGTCGACCACGTCCCGTTAACGCGGTAGCTCGCTATCAGGTCGACCATGTACCTTCTCGACCGCGTTAGCCCGCCAGCCAGCCCGTCCACGTTCCTTTACCCGCGATAGCCCGCTATCAGGTCGACCACGTACACTTATACCCGCGGTAGCCCGCTACCGAGGCCGTCGACGTACCCTTACCTGCGGTAGCCCGCTATCGGGTCGACCACGTCCCTTCTTACCGCGGGTCTCTCGACCATCGAGGCCGGCAAACTATACCCTCGGTAAAATTTTTTTACGAGGGTGAAATTTTCATCGAGGTGTCGCACGTTAGACGCGGACGGGCTACCGCGGGTCTCTCGACCATCGAGGCCGGCAAACTATACCCTCGGTAAAAATTTTTTACGAGGGTGAAATTTTCATCGAGGTGTCGCACGTTAGACGCGGACGGGCTACCGCGGGTCTCTCGACCATCGAGGCCGGCAAACTATACCCTCGGTAAAAATTTTTTACGAGGGTGAAATTTTCATCGAGGTGTCGCACGTTAGACGCGGACGGACGGGCTACCGCGGGTCTCTCGACCATCGAGGCCGGCAAACTATACCCTCGGTAAAAATTTTTTACGAGGGTGAAATTTTCATCGAGGTGTCGCACGTTAGACGCGGACGGGCTACCGCGGGTCTCTCGACCATCGAGGCCGGCAAACTATACCCTCGGTAAAAAAATTTTACGAGGGTGAAATTTTCATCGAGGTGTCGCACGTTAGACGCGGACGGGCTACCGCGGGACTCTCGACCATCGAGGCCGGCAAACTATACCCTCGGTAAAAATTTTTTACGAGGGTGAAATTTTCATCGAGGTGTCGCACGTTAGACGCGGACGGGCTACCGCGGGTCTCTCGACCATCGAGGCCGGCAAACTATACCCTCGGTAAAAAAATTTTACGAGGGTGAAATTTTCATCGAGGTGTCGCACGTTAGACGCGGACGGGCTACCGCGGGTCTGTCGACCATCGAGGCCGGCAAACTATACCCTCGGTAAAAGTTTTTTACGAGGGTGAAATTTTCATCGAGGTGTCGCACGTTAGACGCGGACGGGCTACCGCGGGTCTGTCGACCATCGAGGCCGGCAAACTATACCCTCGGTAAAAATTTTTTACGAGGGTGAAATTTTCATCGAGGTGTCGCACGTTAGACGCGGACGGGCTACCGCGGGTCTGTCGACCATCGAGGCCGGCAAACTATACCCTCGGTAAAAATTTTTTACGAGGGTGAAATTTTCATCGAGGTGTCGCACGTTAGACGCGGACGGGCTACCGCGGGTCTGTCGACCATCGAGGCCGGCAAACTATACCCTCGGTAAAAAAATTTTACGAGGGTGAAATTTTCATCGAGGTGTCGCACGTTAGACGCGGACGGGCTACCGCGGGTCTCTCGACCATCGAGGCCGGCAAACTATACCCTCGGTAAAAAAATTTTACGAGGGTGAAATTTTCATCGAGGTGTCGCACGTTAGATGCGGGCGGACTACCGCGGGTCTCTCGGCCCACTTTATCTATCGTCGGTAAAAAATGTTGACCCTTGGGAATTTTTTCATCGGGAAGCCGAACGTAAGTGTCTCGACCATCGAAGGCCGGCCAACTATACCCCAGTCAAAAAGTATGTCTTCACAATTTTTTGTCATCGGGAAGCCGCACGTAAGAATATTACAGCCGGTCTCTCCATGATACGATAAAATTTCAGGTCACGAAGGCAGGCATCGTACACCCTCTTGATCGGCCGTGTGCTTGCGTCCGACACCTTCCCGAAGGTTTGAACTAGGGTTGTCAGGACATAAGCTAGGGTTACAGTGGGTGCTAAGCCTAGCCCTAAGCCTAGCCCTAGCCCTAGCCTTAGCCCTAGCCCTAACCCTAACCCTAACCCTAACCCTAACCCTAACCCTAACCCTAACTAACCCTAACCCTAACTAACCCTAACCCTAACCCTAACCCTAACCCTAACCCTAACTAACCCTAACTAACCCTAACCCTAACCCTAACTAACCCTAACCCTAACCCTAACCCTAACCCTAACCCTAACCCTAACTAACCCTAACCCTAACCCTAACCCTAACCCTAACCCTAACCCTAACCCTAACCCTAACCCTAACCCTAACCCTAACCCTAACCCTAACCCTAACCCTAACACTAACCCTAACCCTAACCCTAACCAGTCCGTGTCAGGACCCGAGCTGTCCTTAGTCCTCGATACGTTAGCCTGGTTTCGTTCGCGAATGTCAGGTCCATATGGACATACGCATGGTATTCCTCGATACGTTAGCCTGGTTTCGCGAATGTCAGGACCATATGGACATAAGCATGGTATTCCTCGATACGTTAACCTGGTTTCGCGAATGTCAGGACCATATGGACATAAGCATGGTATTCCTCGATACGTTAACCTGGTTTCGCGAATGTCAGGACCATATGGACATAAGCATGGTATTCCTCGATACGTTAACCTGGTTTCGCGAATGTCAGGACCATATGGACATAAGCATGGTATTCCTCGATACGTTAACCTGGTTTCGCGAATGTCAGGACGTAAGCGGGACTTGTTAATTTTTGTTTTCCATGCCTTAACCGACCGCGGGTTGGGGACGTGGTCGGCCTGATAGCGGGCTACCGCGGGTCTCGACCGCGGGTAAAAAGTAGCCCGCTAGCAGGTCGACCACGTCCCGTTAACGCGGTAGCTCGCTATCAGGTCGACCATGTACCTTCTCGACCGCGGGTAAAAAGTAGCCCGCTAGCAGGTCGACCACGTCCCGTTAACGCGGTAGCTCGCTATCAGGTCGACCATGTACCTTCTCGACCGCGTTAGCCCGCCAGCCAGCCCGTCCACGTTCCTTTACCCGCGATAGCCCGCTATCAGGTCGACCACGTACACTTATACCCGCGGTAGCCCGCTACCGAGGCCGTCGACGTACCCTTACCTGCGGTAGCCCGCTATCGGGTCGACCACGTCCCTTCTTACCCGCGGTAGCTCGCTACCGAGGCCGTCGACGTACCTTTACCTGCGGTAGCCCGCTATCGGGTCGACCACGTCCCTCCTTATCCGCGGTAGCCCGCTATCAGGTCGACCACGTCCCCTTCTTACCCGCGGTAGCTCGCTACCGAGGCCGTCGACGTACCTTTACCTGCGGTAGCCCGCTATCAGGTCGACCACGTCCCTTCTTATCCGCGGTAGCCCGCTAGCACGGCCGTCCACGTCCCTTCACCCGCGGTAGCCCGCTATCGGGTCGACCACGTACACTGACACCCGCGGTAGCCCGCTAGCACGGCCGTCCACGTCCCTTCACCCGCGGTAGCCCGCTATCGGGTCGACCACGTACACTGACACCCGCGGTAGCCCGCTAGCACGGCCGTCCACGTCCCTTCACCCGCGGTAGCCCGCTATCGGGTCGACCACGTACACTGACACCCGCGGTAGCCCGCTGTCGGGTCGACCACGTACACTGACACCCGCGGTAGCCCGCTAGCCAATCCGTCCACGTCCCTTCACCCGCGGTAGCCCGCTATCGGGTCGACCACGTACACTGACACCCGCGGTAGCCCGCCAGCACGGCCGTCCACGTCCCTTCACCAGCGGTAGCCCGCTATCGGGTCGACCACGTACACTGACACCCGCGGTAGCCCGCTATCGGGTCGACCACGTACACTGACACCCGCGGTAGCCCGCTAGCCAATCCGTCCACGTCCCTTCACCCGCGGTAGCCCGCTATCGGGTCGACCACGTACACTGACACCCGCGGTAGCCCGCCAGCACGGCCGTCCACGTCCCTTCACCAGCGGTAGCCCGCTATCGGGTCGACCACGTACACTGACACCCGCGGTAGCCCGCTATCGGGTCGACCACGTACACTGACACCCGCGGTAGCCCGCTAGCCAATCCGTCCACGTCCCTTCACCCGCGGTAGCCCGCTATCGGGTCGACCACGTACACTGACACCCGCGGTAGCCCGCCAGCACGGCCGTCCACGTCCCTTCACCAGCGGTAGCCCGCTATCGGGTCGACCACGTACACTGACACCCGCGGTAGCCCGCTAGCCAGGCCGTCCACGTCCCTTCACCCGCGGTAGCCCGCTATCGGGTCGACCACGTACACTGACACCCGCGGTAGCCCGCTAGCCAGGCCGTCCACGTCCCTTCACCCGCGGTAGCCCGCTCTCGGGTCGACCACGTACACTGACACCCGCGGTAGCCCGCTAGCCAGGCCGTCCACGTCCCTTCACCCGCGGTAGCCCGCTCTCGGGTCGACCACGTACACTGACACCCGCGGTAGCCCGCTAGCCAGGCCGTCCACGTCCCTTCACCCGCGGTAGCCCGCTCTCGGGTCGACCACGTACACTGACACCCGCGGTAGCCCGCTAGCCAGGCCGTCCGTGTACCTTCACCCGTGGTAGCCCGCTAGCAGGCCGTCCACGTACCTTTACCCGTGGTAGCCCGCTAGCAGGCCGACCGCGTACCTTCCCCGCCGTCGAGACCCGCGGTAATCCGCTAGCAGGCCGTCCACGTACCGTTACCCGTGGTAGCCCGCTAGCAGGCCGTCCACGTACCTTGACCCGCGGTAGCCCGCTAGCAGGCCGACCGCGTACCTTCCCCGCCGTCGAGACCCGCGGTAGCCCGCTAGCAGGCCGTCCACGTACCTTGACCCGCGGTAGCCCGCTAGCAGGCCGACCGCGTACCTTCCCCGCCGTCGAGACCCGCGGTAGCCCGCTAGCAGGCCGTCCACGTACCTTGACCCGCGGTAGCCCGCTAGCAGGCCGACCGCGTACCTTCCCCGCCGTCGAGACCCGCGGTAGCCCGCTAGCAGGCCGTCCGCTTACTTTTACCCGCGGTAGCCCGCTAGCAGGCCGTCCACGTACCTTGACCCGTGGTAGCCCGCTAGCAGGCCGACCACGTACCTTCCCCGCCGTCGAGACCCGCGGTAGCCCGCTAGCAGGCCGCCGGCTTACCTTTACCCGTGGTAGCCCGCTAGCAGGCCGTCCACGTACCTTGACCCGTGGTAGCCCGCTAGCAGGCCGTCCACGTACCTTCACCCGTGGTAGCCCGCTAGCAGGCCGTCCACGTACCTTGACCCGTGGTAGCCCGGTAGCAGGCCGTCCACGTACCTTCACCCGTGGTAGCCCGCTAGCAGGCCGTCCACGTACCTTTACCCGTGGTAGCCCGGTAGCAGGCCGACCGCGTACCTTCCCCGCCGTCGAGACCCGCGGTAGCCCGCTAGCAGGCCGTCCACGTACCTTTACCCGTGGTAGCCCGGTAGCAGGCAGGCCGACCGCGTACCTTCCCCGCCGTCGAGACCCGCGGTAGCCCGCTAGCAGGCCGTCCACGTACCTTTACCCGCGGTAGCCCGGTAGCAGGCCGACCGCGTACCTTCCCCGCCGTCGAGACCAGCGGTAGCCCGCTAGCAGGCCGTCCGCTTACTTTTACCCGCGGTCGCCCGCTAGCAGGCCCGATGATTTTTTTTTTTTTTTTTTTTTTTTTTTTTTTTTTTTTTTCAAATGTCGAAAATTCCTTCCTGGGTGAGAACGGCCCACAAGTAAGGGGTCGGATGGGTAGTGGGGATCGTCGGACCGACGG
>NW_027467990.1:112500-117500 GCF_965363235.1 Mytilus galloprovincialis | reverse complement strand
TGATACGATAAAATTTCAGGTCACGAAGGCAGGCATCGTACACCCTCTTGATCGGCCGTGTGCTTGCGTCCGACACCTTCCCGAAGGTTTGAACTAGGGTTGTCAGGACATAAGCTAGGGTTACAGTGGGTGCTAAGCCTAGCCCTAAGCCTAGCCCTAGCCCTAGCCTTAGCCCTAGCCCTAACCCTAACCCTAACCCTAACCCTAACCCTAACCCTAACCCTAACTAACCCTAACCCTAACTAACCCTAACCCTAACCCTAACCCTAACCCTAACCCTAACTAACCCTAACTAACCCTAACCCTAACCCTAACTAACCCTAACCCTAACCCTAACCCTAACCCTAACCCTAACCCTAACTAACCCTAACCCTAACCCTAACCCTAACCCTAACCCTAACCCTAACCCTAACCCTAACCCTAACCCTAACCCTAACCCTAACCCTAACCCTAACCCTAACACTAACCCTAACCCTAACCCTAACCAGTCCGTGTCAGGACCCGAGCTGTCCTTAGTCCTCGATACGTTAGCCTGGTTTCGTTCGCGAATGTCAGGTCCATATGGACATACGCATGGTATTCCTCGATACGTTAGCCTGGTTTCGCGAATGTCAGGACCATATGGACATAAGCATGGTATTCCTCGATACGTTAACCTGGTTTCGCGAATGTCAGGACCATATGGACATAAGCATGGTATTCCTCGATACGTTAACCTGGTTTCGCGAATGTCAGGACCATATGGACATAAGCATGGTATTCCTCGATACGTTAACCTGGTTTCGCGAATGTCAGGACCATATGGACATAAGCATGGTATTCCTCGATACGTTAACCTGGTTTCGCGAATGTCAGGACGTAAGCGGGACTTGTTAATTTTTGTTTTCCATGCCTTAACCGACCGCGGGTTGGGGACGTGGTCGGCCTGATAGCGGGCTACCGCGGGTCTCGACCGCGGGTAAAAAGTAGCCCGCTAGCAGGTCGACCACGTCCCGTTAACGCGGTAGCTCGCTATCAGGTCGACCATGTACCTTCTCGACCGCGGGTAAAAAGTAGCCCGCTAGCAGGTCGACCACGTCCCGTTAACGCGGTAGCTCGCTATCAGGTCGACCATGTACCTTCTCGACCGCGTTAGCCCGCCAGCCAGCCCGTCCACGTTCCTTTACCCGCGATAGCCCGCTATCAGGTCGACCACGTACACTTATACCCGCGGTAGCCCGCTACCGAGGCCGTCGACGTACCCTTACCTGCGGTAGCCCGCTATCGGGTCGACCACGTCCCTTCTTACCGCGGGTCTCTCGACCATCGAGGCCGGCAAACTATACCCTCGGTAAAATTTTTTTACGAGGGTGAAATTTTCATCGAGGTGTCGCACGTTAGACGCGGACGGGCTACCGCGGGTCTCTCGACCATCGAGGCCGGCAAACTATACCCTCGGTAAAAATTTTTTACGAGGGTGAAATTTTCATCGAGGTGTCGCACGTTAGACGCGGACGGGCTACCGCGGGTCTCTCGACCATCGAGGCCGGCAAACTATACCCTCGGTAAAAATTTTTTACGAGGGTGAAATTTTCATCGAGGTGTCGCACGTTAGACGCGGACGGACGGGCTACCGCGGGTCTCTCGACCATCGAGGCCGGCAAACTATACCCTCGGTAAAAATTTTTTACGAGGGTGAAATTTTCATCGAGGTGTCGCACGTTAGACGCGGACGGGCTACCGCGGGTCTCTCGACCATCGAGGCCGGCAAACTATACCCTCGGTAAAAAAATTTTACGAGGGTGAAATTTTCATCGAGGTGTCGCACGTTAGACGCGGACGGGCTACCGCGGGACTCTCGACCATCGAGGCCGGCAAACTATACCCTCGGTAAAAATTTTTTACGAGGGTGAAATTTTCATCGAGGTGTCGCACGTTAGACGCGGACGGGCTACCGCGGGTCTCTCGACCATCGAGGCCGGCAAACTATACCCTCGGTAAAAAAATTTTACGAGGGTGAAATTTTCATCGAGGTGTCGCACGTTAGACGCGGACGGGCTACCGCGGGTCTGTCGACCATCGAGGCCGGCAAACTATACCCTCGGTAAAAGTTTTTTACGAGGGTGAAATTTTCATCGAGGTGTCGCACGTTAGACGCGGACGGGCTACCGCGGGTCTGTCGACCATCGAGGCCGGCAAACTATACCCTCGGTAAAAATTTTTTACGAGGGTGAAATTTTCATCGAGGTGTCGCACGTTAGACGCGGACGGGCTACCGCGGGTCTGTCGACCATCGAGGCCGGCAAACTATACCCTCGGTAAAAATTTTTTACGAGGGTGAAATTTTCATCGAGGTGTCGCACGTTAGACGCGGACGGGCTACCGCGGGTCTGTCGACCATCGAGGCCGGCAAACTATACCCTCGGTAAAAAAATTTTACGAGGGTGAAATTTTCATCGAGGTGTCGCACGTTAGACGCGGACGGGCTACCGCGGGTCTCTCGACCATCGAGGCCGGCAAACTATACCCTCGGTAAAAAAATTTTACGAGGGTGAAATTTTCATCGAGGTGTCGCACGTTAGATGCGGGCGGACTACCGCGGGTCTCTCGGCCCACTTTATCTATCGTCGGTAAAAAATGTTGACCCTTGGGAATTTTTTCATCGGGAAGCCGAACGTAAGTGTCTCGACCATCGAAGGCCGGCCAACTATACCCCAGTCAAAAAGTATGTCTTCACAATTTTTTGTCATCGGGAAGCCGCACGTAAGAATATTACAGCCGGTCTCTCCATGATACGATAAAATTTCAGGTCACGAAGGCAGGCATCGTACACCCTCTTGATCGGCCGTGTGCTTGCGTCCGACACCTTCCCGAAGGTTTGAACTAGGGTTGTCAGGACATAAGCTAGGGTTACAGTGGGTGCTAAGCCTAGCCCTAAGCCTAGCCCTAGCCCTAGCCTTAGCCCTAGCCCTAACCCTAACCCTAACCCTAACCCTAACCCTAACCCTAACCCTAACTAACCCTAACCCTAACTAACCCTAACCCTAACCCTAACCCTAACCCTAACCCTAACTAACCCTAACTAACCCTAACCCTAACCCTAACTAACCCTAACCCTAACCCTAACCCTAACCCTAACCCTAACCCTAACTAACCCTAACCCTAACCCTAACCCTAACCCTAACCCTAACCCTAACCCTAACCCTAACCCTAACCCTAACCCTAACCCTAACCCTAACCCTAACCCTAACACTAACCCTAACCCTAACCCTAACCAGTCCGTGTCAGGACCCGAGCTGTCCTTAGTCCTCGATACGTTAGCCTGGTTTCGTTCGCGAATGTCAGGTCCATATGGACATACGCATGGTATTCCTCGATACGTTAGCCTGGTTTCGCGAATGTCAGGACCATATGGACATAAGCATGGTATTCCTCGATACGTTAACCTGGTTTCGCGAATGTCAGGACCATATGGACATAAGCATGGTATTCCTCGATACGTTAACCTGGTTTCGCGAATGTCAGGACCATATGGACATAAGCATGGTATTCCTCGATACGTTAACCTGGTTTCGCGAATGTCAGGACCATATGGACATAAGCATGGTATTCCTCGATACGTTAACCTGGTTTCGCGAATGTCAGGACGTAAGCGGGACTTGTTAATTTTTGTTTTCCATGCCTTAACCGACCGCGGGTTGGGGACGTGGTCGGCCTGATAGCGGGCTACCGCGGGTCTCGACCGCGGGTAAAAAGTAGCCCGCTAGCAGGTCGACCACGTCCCGTTAACGCGGTAGCTCGCTATCAGGTCGACCATGTACCTTCTCGACCGCGGGTAAAAAGTAGCCCGCTAGCAGGTCGACCACGTCCCGTTAACGCGGTAGCTCGCTATCAGGTCGACCATGTACCTTCTCGACCGCGTTAGCCCGCCAGCCAGCCCGTCCACGTTCCTTTACCCGCGATAGCCCGCTATCAGGTCGACCACGTACACTTATACCCGCGGTAGCCCGCTACCGAGGCCGTCGACGTACCCTTACCTGCGGTAGCCCGCTATCGGGTCGACCACGTCCCTTCTTACCCGCGGTAGCTCGCTACCGAGGCCGTCGACGTACCTTTACCTGCGGTAGCCCGCTATCGGGTCGACCACGTCCCTCCTTATCCGCGGTAGCCCGCTATCAGGTCGACCACGTCCCCTTCTTACCCGCGGTAGCTCGCTACCGAGGCCGTCGACGTACCTTTACCTGCGGTAGCCCGCTATCAGGTCGACCACGTCCCTTCTTATCCGCGGTAGCCCGCTAGCACGGCCGTCCACGTCCCTTCACCCGCGGTAGCCCGCTATCGGGTCGACCACGTACACTGACACCCGCGGTAGCCCGCTAGCACGGCCGTCCACGTCCCTTCACCCGCGGTAGCCCGCTATCGGGTCGACCACGTACACTGACACCCGCGGTAGCCCGCTAGCACGGCCGTCCACGTCCCTTCACCCGCGGTAGCCCGCTATCGGGTCGACCACGTACACTGACACCCGCGGTAGCCCGCTGTCGGGTCGACCACGTACACTGACACCCGCGGTAGCCCGCTAGCCAATCCGTCCACGTCCCTTCACCCGCGGTAGCCCGCTATCGGGTCGACCACGTACACTGACACCCGCGGTAGCCCGCCAGCACGGCCGTCCACGTCCCTTCACCAGCGGTAGCCCGCTATCGGGTCGACCACGTACACTGACACCCGCGGTAGCCCGCTATCGGGTCGACCACGTACACTGACACCCGCGGTAGCCCGCTAGCCAATCCGTCCACGTCCCTTCACCCGCGGTAGCCCGCTATCGGGTCGACCACGTACACTGACACCCGCGGTAGCCCGCCAGCACGGCCGTCCACGTCCCTTCACCAGCGGTAGCCCGCTATCGGGTCGACCACGTACACTGACACCCGCGGTAGCCCGCTATCGGGTCGACCACGTACACTGACACCCGCGGTAGCCCGCTAGCCAATCCGTCCACGTCCCTTCACCCGCGGTAG
>NW_027467990.1:85000-102500 GCF_965363235.1 Mytilus galloprovincialis | reverse complement strand
AAACTATACCCTCGGTAAAAATTTTTTACGAGGGTGAAATTTTCATCGAGGTGTCGCACGTTAGACGCGGACGGGCTACCGCGGGTCTCTCGACCATCGAGGCCGGCAAACTATACCCTCGGTAAAAAAATTTTACGAGGGTGAAATTTTCATCGAGGTGTCGCACGTTAGACGCGGACGGGCTACCGCGGGTCTGTCGACCATCGAGGCCGGCAAACTATACCCTCGGTAAAAGTTTTTTACGAGGGTGAAATTTTCATCGAGGTGTCGCACGTTAGACGCGGACGGGCTACCGCGGGTCTGTCGACCATCGAGGCCGGCAAACTATACCCTCGGTAAAAATTTTTTACGAGGGTGAAATTTTCATCGAGGTGTCGCACGTTAGACGCGGACGGGCTACCGCGGGTCTGTCGACCATCGAGGCCGGCAAACTATACCCTCGGTAAAAATTTTTTACGAGGGTGAAATTTTCATCGAGGTGTCGCACGTTAGACGCGGACGGGCTACCGCGGGTCTGTCGACCATCGAGGCCGGCAAACTATACCCTCGGTAAAAAAATTTTACGAGGGTGAAATTTTCATCGAGGTGTCGCACGTTAGACGCGGACGGGCTACCGCGGGTCTCTCGACCATCGAGGCCGGCAAACTATACCCTCGGTAAAAAAATTTTACGAGGGTGAAATTTTCATCGAGGTGTCGCACGTTAGATGCGGGCGGACTACCGCGGGTCTCTCGGCCCACTTTATCTATCGTCGGTAAAAAATGTTGACCCTTGGGAATTTTTTCATCGGGAAGCCGAACGTAAGTGTCTCGACCATCGAAGGCCGGCCAACTATACCCCAGTCAAAAAGTATGTCTTCACAATTTTTTGTCATCGGGAAGCCGCACGTAAGAATATTACAGCCGGTCTCTCCATGATACGATAAAATTTCAGGTCACGAAGGCAGGCATCGTACACCCTCTTGATCGGCCGTGTGCTTGCGTCCGACACCTTCCCGAAGGTTTGAACTAGGGTTGTCAGGACATAAGCTAGGGTTACAGTGGGTGCTAAGCCTAGCCCTAAGCCTAGCCCTAGCCCTAGCCTTAGCCCTAGCCCTAACCCTAACCCTAACCCTAACCCTAACCCTAACCCTAACCCTAACTAACCCTAACCCTAACTAACCCTAACCCTAACCCTAACCCTAACCCTAACCCTAACTAACCCTAACTAACCCTAACCCTAACCCTAACTAACCCTAACCCTAACCCTAACCCTAACCCTAACCCTAACCCTAACTAACCCTAACCCTAACCCTAACCCTAACCCTAACCCTAACCCTAACCCTAACCCTAACCCTAACCCTAACCCTAACCCTAACCCTAACCCTAACCCTAACACTAACCCTAACCCTAACCCTAACCAGTCCGTGTCAGGACCCGAGCTGTCCTTAGTCCTCGATACGTTAGCCTGGTTTCGTTCGCGAATGTCAGGTCCATATGGACATACGCATGGTATTCCTCGATACGTTAGCCTGGTTTCGCGAATGTCAGGACCATATGGACATAAGCATGGTATTCCTCGATACGTTAACCTGGTTTCGCGAATGTCAGGACCATATGGACATAAGCATGGTATTCCTCGATACGTTAACCTGGTTTCGCGAATGTCAGGACCATATGGACATAAGCATGGTATTCCTCGATACGTTAACCTGGTTTCGCGAATGTCAGGACCATATGGACATAAGCATGGTATTCCTCGATACGTTAACCTGGTTTCGCGAATGTCAGGACGTAAGCGGGACTTGTTAATTTTTGTTTTCCATGCCTTAACCGACCGCGGGTTGGGGACGTGGTCGGCCTGATAGCGGGCTACCGCGGGTCTCGACCGCGGGTAAAAAGTAGCCCGCTAGCAGGTCGACCACGTCCCGTTAACGCGGTAGCTCGCTATCAGGTCGACCATGTACCTTCTCGACCGCGGGTAAAAAGTAGCCCGCTAGCAGGTCGACCACGTCCCGTTAACGCGGTAGCTCGCTATCAGGTCGACCATGTACCTTCTCGACCGCGTTAGCCCGCCAGCCAGCCCGTCCACGTTCCTTTACCCGCGATAGCCCGCTATCAGGTCGACCACGTACACTTATACCCGCGGTAGCCCGCTACCGAGGCCGTCGACGTACCCTTACCTGCGGTAGCCCGCTATCGGGTCGACCACGTCCCTTCTTACCGCGGGTCTCTCGACCATCGAGGCCGGCAAACTATACCCTCGGTAAAATTTTTTTACGAGGGTGAAATTTTCATCGAGGTGTCGCACGTTAGACGCGGACGGGCTACCGCGGGTCTCTCGACCATCGAGGCCGGCAAACTATACCCTCGGTAAAAATTTTTTACGAGGGTGAAATTTTCATCGAGGTGTCGCACGTTAGACGCGGACGGGCTACCGCGGGTCTCTCGACCATCGAGGCCGGCAAACTATACCCTCGGTAAAAATTTTTTACGAGGGTGAAATTTTCATCGAGGTGTCGCACGTTAGACGCGGACGGACGGGCTACCGCGGGTCTCTCGACCATCGAGGCCGGCAAACTATACCCTCGGTAAAAATTTTTTACGAGGGTGAAATTTTCATCGAGGTGTCGCACGTTAGACGCGGACGGGCTACCGCGGGTCTCTCGACCATCGAGGCCGGCAAACTATACCCTCGGTAAAAAAATTTTACGAGGGTGAAATTTTCATCGAGGTGTCGCACGTTAGACGCGGACGGGCTACCGCGGGACTCTCGACCATCGAGGCCGGCAAACTATACCCTCGGTAAAAATTTTTTACGAGGGTGAAATTTTCATCGAGGTGTCGCACGTTAGACGCGGACGGGCTACCGCGGGTCTCTCGACCATCGAGGCCGGCAAACTATACCCTCGGTAAAAAAATTTTACGAGGGTGAAATTTTCATCGAGGTGTCGCACGTTAGACGCGGACGGGCTACCGCGGGTCTGTCGACCATCGAGGCCGGCAAACTATACCCTCGGTAAAAGTTTTTTACGAGGGTGAAATTTTCATCGAGGTGTCGCACGTTAGACGCGGACGGGCTACCGCGGGTCTGTCGACCATCGAGGCCGGCAAACTATACCCTCGGTAAAAATTTTTTACGAGGGTGAAATTTTCATCGAGGTGTCGCACGTTAGACGCGGACGGGCTACCGCGGGTCTGTCGACCATCGAGGCCGGCAAACTATACCCTCGGTAAAAATTTTTTACGAGGGTGAAATTTTCATCGAGGTGTCGCACGTTAGACGCGGACGGGCTACCGCGGGTCTGTCGACCATCGAGGCCGGCAAACTATACCCTCGGTAAAAATTTTTTACGAGGGTGAAATTTTCATCGAGGTGTCGCACGTTAGACGCGGACGGGCTACCGCGGGTCTGTCGACCATCGAGGCCGGCAAACTATACCCTCGGTAAAAAAATTTTACGAGGGTGAAATTTTCATCGAGGTGTCGCACGTTAGACGCGGACGGGCTACCGCGGGTCTCTCGACCATCGAGGCCGGCAAACTATACCCTCGGTAAAAAAATTTTACGAGGGTGAAATTTTCATCGAGGTGTCGCACGTTAGATGCGGGCGGACTACCGCGGGTCTCTCGGCCCACTTTATCTATCGTCGGTAAAAAATGTTGACCCTTGGGAATTTTTTCATCGGGAAGCCGAACGTAAGTGTCTCGACCATCGAAGGCCGGCCAACTATACCCCAGTCAAAAAGTATGTCTTCACAATTTTTTGTCATCGGGAAGCCGCACGTAAGAATATTACAGCCGGTCTCTCCATGATACGATAAAATTTCAGGTCACGAAGGCAGGCATCGTACACCCTCTTGATCGGCCGTGTGCTTGCGTCCGACACCTTCCCGAAGGTTTGAACTAGGGTTGTCAGGACATAAGCTAGGGTTACAGTGGGTGCTAAGCCTAGCCCTAAGCCTAGCCCTAGCCCTAGCCTTAGCCCTAGCCCTAACCCTAACCCTAACCCTAACCCTAACCCTAACCCTAACCCTAACTAACCCTAACCCTAACTAACCCTAACCCTAACCCTAACCCTAACCCTAACCCTAACTAACCCTAACTAACCCTAACCCTAACCCTAACTAACCCTAACCCTAACCCTAACCCTAACCCTAACCCTAACCCTAACTAACCCTAACCCTAACCCTAACCCTAACCCTAACCCTAACCCTAACCCTAACCCTAACCCTAACCCTAACCCTAACCCTAACCCTAACACTAACCCTAACCCTAACCCTAACCAGTCCGTGTCAGGACCCGAGCTGTCCTTAGTCCTCGATACGTTAGCCTGGTTTCGTTCGCGAATGTCAGGTCCATATGGACATACGCATGGTATTCCTCGATACGTTAGCCTGGTTTCGCGAATGTCAGGACCATATGGACATAAGCATGGTATTCCTCGATACGTTAACCTGGTTTCGCGAATGTCAGGACCATATGGACATAAGCATGGTATTCCTCGATACGTTAACCTGGTTTCGCGAATGTCAGGACCATATGGACATAAGCATGGTATTCCTCGATACGTTAACCTGGTTTCGCGAATGTCAGGACCATATGGACATAAGCATGGTATTCCTCGATACGTTAACCTGGTTTCGCGAATGTCAGGACGTAAGCGGGACTTGTTAATTTTTGTTTTCCATGCCTTAACCGACCGCGGGTTGGGGACGTGGTCGGCCTGATAGCGGGCTACCGCGGGTCTCGACCGCGGGTAAAAAGTAGCCCGCTAGCAGGTCGACCACGTCCCGTTAACGCGGTAGCTCGCTATCAGGTCGACCATGTACCTTCTCGACCGCGGGTAAAAAGTAGCCCGCTAGCAGGTCGACCACGTCCCGTTAACGCGGTAGCTCGCTATCAGGTCGACCATGTACCTTCTCGACCGCGTTAGCCCGCCAGCCAGCCCGTCCACGTTCCTTTACCCGCGATAGCCCGCTATCAGGTCGACCACGTACACTTATACCCGCGGTAGCCCGCTACCGAGGCCGTCGACGTACCCTTACCTGCGGTAGCCCGCTATCGGGTCGACCACGTCCCTTCTTACCGCGGGTCTCTCGACCATCGAGGCCGGCAAACTATACCCTCGGTAAAATTTTTTTACGAGGGTGAAATTTTCATCGAGGTGTCGCACGTTAGACGCGGACGGGCTACCGCGGGTCTCTCGACCATCGAGGCCGGCAAACTATACCCTCGGTAAAAATTTTTTACGAGGGTGAAATTTTCATCGAGGTGTCGCACGTTAGACGCGGACGGGCTACCGCGGGTCTCTCGACCATCGAGGCCGGCAAACTATACCCTCGGTAAAAATTTTTTACGAGGGTGAAATTTTCATCGAGGTGTCGCACGTTAGACGCGGACGGACGGGCTACCGCGGGTCTCTCGACCATCGAGGCCGGCAAACTATACCCTCGGTAAAAATTTTTTACGAGGGTGAAATTTTCATCGAGGTGTCGCACGTTAGACGCGGACGGGCTACCGCGGGTCTCTCGACCATCGAGGCCGGCAAACTATACCCTCGGTAAAAAAATTTTACGAGGGTGAAATTTTCATCGAGGTGTCGCACGTTAGACGCGGACGGGCTACCGCGGGACTCTCGACCATCGAGGCCGGCAAACTATACCCTCGGTAAAAATTTTTTACGAGGGTGAAATTTTCATCGAGGTGTCGCACGTTAGACGCGGACGGGCTACCGCGGGTCTCTCGACCATCGAGGCCGGCAAACTATACCCTCGGTAAAAAAATTTTACGAGGGTGAAATTTTCATCGAGGTGTCGCACGTTAGACGCGGACGGGCTACCGCGGGTCTGTCGACCATCGAGGCCGGCAAACTATACCCTCGGTAAAAGTTTTTTACGAGGGTGAAATTTTCATCGAGGTGTCGCACGTTAGACGCGGACGGGCTACCGCGGGTCTGTCGACCATCGAGGCCGGCAAACTATACCCTCGGTAAAAATTTTTTACGAGGGTGAAATTTTCATCGAGGTGTCGCACGTTAGACGCGGACGGGCTACCGCGGGTCTGTCGACCATCGAGGCCGGCAAACTATACCCTCGGTAAAAATTTTTTACGAGGGTGAAATTTTCATCGAGGTGTCGCACGTTAGACGCGGACGGGCTACCGCGGGTCTGTCGACCATCGAGGCCGGCAAACTATACCCTCGGTAAAAAAATTTTACGAGGGTGAAATTTTCATCGAGGTGTCGCACGTTAGACGCGGACGGGCTACCGCGGGTCTCTCGACCATCGAGGCCGGCAAACTATACCCTCGGTAAAAAAATTTTACGAGGGTGAAATTTTCATCGAGGTGTCGCACGTTAGATGCGGGCGGACTACCGCGGGTCTCTCGGCCCACTTTATCTATCGTCGGTAAAAAATGTTGACCCTTGGGAATTTTTTCATCGGGAAGCCGAACGTAAGTGTCTCGACCATCGAAGGCCGGCCAACTATACCCCAGTCAAAAAGTATGTCTTCACAATTTTTTGTCATCGGGAAGCCGCACGTAAGAATATTACAGCCGGTCTCTCCATGATACGATAAAATTTCAGGTCACGAAGGCAGGCATCGTACACCCTCTTGATCGGCCGTGTGCTTGCGTCCGACACCTTCCCGAAGGTTTGAACTAGGGTTGTCAGGACATAAGCTAGGGTTACAGTGGGTGCTAAGCCTAGCCCTAAGCCTAGCCCTAGCCCTAGCCTTAGCCCTAGCCCTAACCCTAACCCTAACCCTAACCCTAACCCTAACCCTAACCCTAACTAACCCTAACCCTAACTAACCCTAACCCTAACCCTAACCCTAACCCTAACCCTAACTAACCCTAACTAACCCTAACCCTAACCCTAACTAACCCTAACCCTAACCCTAACCCTAACCCTAACCCTAACCCTAACTAACCCTAACCCTAACCCTAACCCTAACCCTAACCCTAACCCTAACCCTAACCCTAACCCTAACCCTAACCCTAACCCTAACCCTAACCCTAACCCTAACACTAACCCTAACCCTAACCCTAACCAGTCCGTGTCAGGACCCGAGCTGTCCTTAGTCCTCGATACGTTAGCCTGGTTTCGTTCGCGAATGTCAGGTCCATATGGACATACGCATGGTATTCCTCGATACGTTAGCCTGGTTTCGCGAATGTCAGGACCATATGGACATAAGCATGGTATTCCTCGATACGTTAACCTGGTTTCGCGAATGTCAGGACCATATGGACATAAGCATGGTATTCCTCGATACGTTAACCTGGTTTCGCGAATGTCAGGACCATATGGACATAAGCATGGTATTCCTCGATACGTTAACCTGGTTTCGCGAATGTCAGGACCATATGGACATAAGCATGGTATTCCTCGATACGTTAACCTGGTTTCGCGAATGTCAGGACGTAAGCGGGACTTGTTAATTTTTGTTTTCCATGCCTTAACCGACCGCGGGTTGGGGACGTGGTCGGCCTGATAGCGGGCTACCGCGGGTCTCGACCGCGGGTAAAAAGTAGCCCGCTAGCAGGTCGACCACGTCCCGTTAACGCGGTAGCTCGCTATCAGGTCGACCATGTACCTTCTCGACCGCGGGTAAAAAGTAGCCCGCTAGCAGGTCGACCACGTCCCGTTAACGCGGTAGCTCGCTATCAGGTCGACCATGTACCTTCTCGACCGCGTTAGCCCGCCAGCCAGCCCGTCCACGTTCCTTTACCCGCGATAGCCCGCTATCAGGTCGACCACGTACACTTATACCCGCGGTAGCCCGCTACCGAGGCCGTCGACGTACCCTTACCTGCGGTAGCCCGCTATCGGGTCGACCACGTCCCTTCTTACCGCGGGTCTCTCGACCATCGAGGCCGGCAAACTATACCCTCGGTAAAATTTTTTTACGAGGGTGAAATTTTCATCGAGGTGTCGCACGTTAGACGCGGACGGGCTACCGCGGGTCTCTCGACCATCGAGGCCGGCAAACTATACCCTCGGTAAAAATTTTTTACGAGGGTGAAATTTTCATCGAGGTGTCGCACGTTAGACGCGGACGGGCTACCGCGGGTCTCTCGACCATCGAGGCCGGCAAACTATACCCTCGGTAAAAATTTTTTACGAGGGTGAAATTTTCATCGAGGTGTCGCACGTTAGACGCGGACGGACGGGCTACCGCGGGTCTCTCGACCATCGAGGCCGGCAAACTATACCCTCGGTAAAAATTTTTTACGAGGGTGAAATTTTCATCGAGGTGTCGCACGTTAGACGCGGACGGGCTACCGCGGGTCTCTCGACCATCGAGGCCGGCAAACTATACCCTCGGTAAAAAAATTTTACGAGGGTGAAATTTTCATCGAGGTGTCGCACGTTAGACGCGGACGGGCTACCGCGGGACTCTCGACCATCGAGGCCGGCAAACTATACCCTCGGTAAAAATTTTTTACGAGGGTGAAATTTTCATCGAGGTGTCGCACGTTAGACGCGGACGGGCTACCGCGGGTCTCTCGACCATCGAGGCCGGCAAACTATACCCTCGGTAAAAAAATTTTACGAGGGTGAAATTTTCATCGAGGTGTCGCACGTTAGACGCGGACGGGCTACCGCGGGTCTGTCGACCATCGAGGCCGGCAAACTATACCCTCGGTAAAAGTTTTTTACGAGGGTGAAATTTTCATCGAGGTGTCGCACGTTAGACGCGGACGGGCTACCGCGGGTCTGTCGACCATCGAGGCCGGCAAACTATACCCTCGGTAAAAATTTTTTACGAGGGTGAAATTTTCATCGAGGTGTCGCACGTTAGACGCGGACGGGCTACCGCGGGTCTGTCGACCATCGAGGCCGGCAAACTATACCCTCGGTAAAAATTTTTTACGAGGGTGAAATTTTCATCGAGGTGTCGCACGTTAGACGCGGACGGGCTACCGCGGGTCTGTCGACCATCGAGGCCGGCAAACTATACCCTCGGTAAAAAAATTTTACGAGGGTGAAATTTTCATCGAGGTGTCGCACGTTAGACGCGGACGGGCTACCGCGGGTCTCTCGACCATCGAGGCCGGCAAACTATACCCTCGGTAAAAAAATTTTACGAGGGTGAAATTTTCATCGAGGTGTCGCACGTTAGATGCGGGCGGACTACCGCGGGTCTCTCGGCCCACTTTATCTATCGTCGGTAAAAAATGTTGACCCTTGGGAATTTTTTCATCGGGAAGCCGAACGTAAGTGTCTCGACCATCGAAGGCCGGCCAACTATACCCCAGTCAAAAAGTATGTCTTCACAATTTTTTGTCATCGGGAAGCCGCACGTAAGAATATTACAGCCGGTCTCTCCATGATACGATAAAATTTCAGGTCACGAAGGCAGGCATCGTACACCCTCTTGATCGGCCGTGTGCTTGCGTCCGACACCTTCCCGAAGGTTTGAACTAGGGTTGTCAGGACATAAGCTAGGGTTACAGTGGGTGCTAAGCCTAGCCCTAAGCCTAGCCCTAGCCCTAGCCTTAGCCCTAGCCCTAACCCTAACCCTAACCCTAACCCTAACCCTAACCCTAACCCTAACTAACCCTAACCCTAACTAACCCTAACCCTAACCCTAACCCTAACCCTAACCCTAACTAACCCTAACTAACCCTAACCCTAACCCTAACTAACCCTAACCCTAACCCTAACCCTAACCCTAACCCTAACCCTAACTAACCCTAACCCTAACCCTAACCCTAACCCTAACCCTAACCCTAACCCTAACCCTAACCCTAACCCTAACCCTAACCCTAACCCTAACCCTAACCCTAACACTAACCCTAACCCTAACCCTAACCAGTCCGTGTCAGGACCCGAGCTGTCCTTAGTCCTCGATACGTTAGCCTGGTTTCGTTCGCGAATGTCAGGTCCATATGGACATACGCATGGTATTCCTCGATACGTTAGCCTGGTTTCGCGAATGTCAGGACCATATGGACATAAGCATGGTATTCCTCGATACGTTAACCTGGTTTCGCGAATGTCAGGACCATATGGACATAAGCATGGTATTCCTCGATACGTTAACCTGGTTTCGCGAATGTCAGGACCATATGGACATAAGCATGGTATTCCTCGATACGTTAACCTGGTTTCGCGAATGTCAGGACCATATGGACATAAGCATGGTATTCCTCGATACGTTAACCTGGTTTCGCGAATGTCAGGACGTAAGCGGGACTTGTTAATTTTTGTTTTCCATGCCTTAACCGACCGCGGGTTGGGGACGTGGTCGGCCTGATAGCGGGCTACCGCGGGTCTCGACCGCGGGTAAAAAGTAGCCCGCTAGCAGGTCGACCACGTCCCGTTAACGCGGTAGCTCGCTATCAGGTCGACCATGTACCTTCTCGACCGCGGGTAAAAAGTAGCCCGCTAGCAGGTCGACCACGTCCCGTTAACGCGGTAGCTCGCTATCAGGTCGACCATGTACCTTCTCGACCGCGTTAGCCCGCCAGCCAGCCCGTCCACGTTCCTTTACCCGCGATAGCCCGCTATCAGGTCGACCACGTACACTTATACCCGCGGTAGCCCGCTACCGAGGCCGTCGACGTACCCTTACCTGCGGTAGCCCGCTATCGGGTCGACCACGTCCCTTCTTACCGCGGGTCTCTCGACCATCGAGGCCGGCAAACTATACCCTCGGTAAAATTTTTTTACGAGGGTGAAATTTTCATCGAGGTGTCGCACGTTAGACGCGGACGGGCTACCGCGGGTCTCTCGACCATCGAGGCCGGCAAACTATACCCTCGGTAAAAATTTTTTACGAGGGTGAAATTTTCATCGAGGTGTCGCACGTTAGACGCGGACGGGCTACCGCGGGTCTCTCGACCATCGAGGCCGGCAAACTATACCCTCGGTAAAAATTTTTTACGAGGGTGAAATTTTCATCGAGGTGTCGCACGTTAGACGCGGACGGACGGGCTACCGCGGGTCTCTCGACCATCGAGGCCGGCAAACTATACCCTCGGTAAAAATTTTTTACGAGGGTGAAATTTTCATCGAGGTGTCGCACGTTAGACGCGGACGGGCTACCGCGGGTCTCTCGACCATCGAGGCCGGCAAACTATACCCTCGGTAAAAAAATTTTACGAGGGTGAAATTTTCATCGAGGTGTCGCACGTTAGACGCGGACGGGCTACCGCGGGACTCTCGACCATCGAGGCCGGCAAACTATACCCTCGGTAAAAATTTTTTACGAGGGTGAAATTTTCATCGAGGTGTCGCACGTTAGACGCGGACGGGCTACCGCGGGTCTCTCGACCATCGAGGCCGGCAAACTATACCCTCGGTAAAAAAATTTTACGAGGGTGAAATTTTCATCGAGGTGTCGCACGTTAGACGCGGACGGGCTACCGCGGGTCTGTCGACCATCGAGGCCGGCAAACTATACCCTCGGTAAAAGTTTTTTACGAGGGTGAAATTTTCATCGAGGTGTCGCACGTTAGACGCGGACGGGCTACCGCGGGTCTGTCGACCATCGAGGCCGGCAAACTATACCCTCGGTAAAAATTTTTTACGAGGGTGAAATTTTCATCGAGGTGTCGCACGTTAGACGCGGACGGGCTACCGCGGGTCTGTCGACCATCGAGGCCGGCAAACTATACCCTCGGTAAAAATTTTTTACGAGGGTGAAATTTTCATCGAGGTGTCGCACGTTAGACGCGGACGGGCTACCGCGGGTCTGTCGACCATCGAGGCCGGCAAACTATACCCTCGGTAAAAAAATTTTACGAGGGTGAAATTTTCATCGAGGTGTCGCACGTTAGACGCGGACGGGCTACCGCGGGTCTCTCGACCATCGAGGCCGGCAAACTATACCCTCGGTAAAAAAATTTTACGAGGGTGAAATTTTCATCGAGGTGTCGCACGTTAGATGCGGGCGGACTACCGCGGGTCTCTCGGCCCACTTTATCTATCGTCGGTAAAAAATGTTGACCCTTGGGAATTTTTTCATCGGGAAGCCGAACGTAAGTGTCTCGACCATCGAAGGCCGGCCAACTATACCCCAGTCAAAAAGTATGTCTTCACAATTTTTTGTCATCGGGAAGCCGCACGTAAGAATATTACAGCCGGTCTCTCCATGATACGATAAAATTTCAGGTCACGAAGGCAGGCATCGTACACCCTCTTGATCGGCCGTGTGCTTGCGTCCGACACCTTCCCGAAGGTTTGAACTAGGGTTGTCAGGACATAAGCTAGGGTTACAGTGGGTGCTAAGCCTAGCCCTAAGCCTAGCCCTAGCCCTAGCCTTAGCCCTAGCCCTAACCCTAACCCTAACCCTAACCCTAACCCTAACCCTAACCCTAACTAACCCTAACCCTAACTAACCCTAACCCTAACCCTAACCCTAACCCTAACCCTAACTAACCCTAACTAACCCTAACCCTAACCCTAACTAACCCTAACCCTAACCCTAACCCTAACCCTAACCCTAACCCTAACTAACCCTAACCCTAACCCTAACCCTAACCCTAACCCTAACCCTAACCCTAACCCTAACCCTAACCCTAACCCTAACCCTAACCCTAACCCTAACCCTAACACTAACCCTAACCCTAACCCTAACCAGTCCGTGTCAGGACCCGAGCTGTCCTTAGTCCTCGATACGTTAGCCTGGTTTCGTTCGCGAATGTCAGGTCCATATGGACATACGCATGGTATTCCTCGATACGTTAGCCTGGTTTCGCGAATGTCAGGACCATATGGACATAAGCATGGTATTCCTCGATACGTTAACCTGGTTTCGCGAATGTCAGGACCATATGGACATAAGCATGGTATTCCTCGATACGTTAACCTGGTTTCGCGAATGTCAGGACCATATGGACATAAGCATGGTATTCCTCGATACGTTAACCTGGTTTCGCGAATGTCAGGACCATATGGACATAAGCATGGTATTCCTCGATACGTTAACCTGGTTTCGCGAATGTCAGGACGTAAGCGGGACTTGTTAATTTTTGTTTTCCATGCCTTAACCGACCGCGGGTTGGGGACGTGGTCGGCCTGATAGCGGGCTACCGCGGGTCTCGACCGCGGGTAAAAAGTAGCCCGCTAGCAGGTCGACCACGTCCCGTTAACGCGGTAGCTCGCTATCAGGTCGACCATGTACCTTCTCGACCGCGGGTAAAAAGTAGCCCGCTAGCAGGTCGACCACGTCCCGTTAACGCGGTAGCTCGCTATCAGGTCGACCATGTACCTTCTCGACCGCGTTAGCCCGCCAGCCAGCCCGTCCACGTTCCTTTACCCGCGATAGCCCGCTATCAGGTCGACCACGTACACTTATACCCGCGGTAGCCCGCTACCGAGGCCGTCGACGTACCCTTACCTGCGGTAGCCCGCTATCGGGTCGACCACGTCCCTTCTTACCGCGGGTCTCTCGACCATCGAGGCCGGCAAACTATACCCTCGGTAAAATTTTTTTACGAGGGTGAAATTTTCATCGAGGTGTCGCACGTTAGACGCGGACGGGCTACCGCGGGTCTCTCGACCATCGAGGCCGGCAAACTATACCCTCGGTAAAAATTTTTTACGAGGGTGAAATTTTCATCGAGGTGTCGCACGTTAGACGCGGACGGGCTACCGCGGGTCTCTCGACCATCGAGGCCGGCAAACTATACCCTCGGTAAAAATTTTTTACGAGGGTGAAATTTTCATCGAGGTGTCGCACGTTAGACGCGGACGGACGGGCTACCGCGGGTCTCTCGACCATCGAGGCCGGCAAACTATACCCTCGGTAAAAATTTTTTACGAGGGTGAAATTTTCATCGAGGTGTCGCACGTTAGACGCGGACGGGCTACCGCGGGTCTCTCGACCATCGAGGCCGGCAAACTATACCCTCGGTAAAAAAATTTTACGAGGGTGAAATTTTCATCGAGGTGTCGCACGTTAGACGCGGACGGGCTACCGCGGGACTCTCGACCATCGAGGCCGGCAAACTATACCCTCGGTAAAAATTTTTTACGAGGGTGAAATTTTCATCGAGGTGTCGCACGTTAGACGCGGACGGGCTACCGCGGGTCTCTCGACCATCGAGGCCGGCAAACTATACCCTCGGTAAAAAAATTTTACGAGGGTGAAATTTTCATCGAGGTGTCGCACGTTAGACGCGGACGGGCTACCGCGGGTCTGTCGACCATCGAGGCCGGCAAACTATACCCTCGGTAAAAGTTTTTTACGAGGGTGAAATTTTCATCGAGGTGTCGCACGTTAGACGCGGACGGGCTACCGCGGGTCTGTCGACCATCGAGGCCGGCAAACTATACCCTCGGTAAAAATTTTTTACGAGGGTGAAATTTTCATCGAGGTGTCGCACGTTAGACGCGGACGGGCTACCGCGGGTCTGTCGACCATCGAGGCCGGCAAACTATACCCTCGGTAAAAATTTTTTACGAGGGTGAAATTTTCATCGAGGTGTCGCACGTTAGACGCGGACGGGCTACCGCGGGTCTGTCGACCATCGAGGCCGGCAAACTATACCCTCGGTAAAAAAATTTTACGAGGGTGAAATTTTCATCGAGGTGTCGCACGTTAGACGCGGACGGGCTACCGCGGGTCTCTCGACCATCGAGGCCGGCAAACTATACCCTCGGTAAAAAAATTTTACGAGGGTGAAATTTTCATCGAGGTGTCGCACGTTAGATGCGGGCGGACTACCGCGGGTCTCTCGGCCCACTTTATCTATCGTCGGTAAAAAATGTTGACCCTTGGGAATTTTTTCATCGGGAAGCCGAACGTAAGTGTCTCGACCATCGAAGGCCGGCCAACTATACCCCAGTCAAAAAGTATGTCTTCACAATTTTTTGTCATCGGGAAGCCGCACGTAAGAATATTACAGCCGGTCTCTCCATGATACGATAAAATTTCAGGTCACGAAGGCAGGCATCGTACACCCTCTTGATCGGCCGTGTGCTTGCGTCCGACACCTTCCCGAAGGTTTGAACTAGGGTTGTCAGGACATAAGCTAGGGTTACAGTGGGTGCTAAGCCTAGCCCTAAGCCTAGCCCTAGCCCTAGCCTTAGCCCTAGCCCTAACCCTAACCCTAACCCTAACCCTAACCCTAACCCTAACCCTAACTAACCCTAACCCTAACTAACCCTAACCCTAACCCTAACCCTAACCCTAACCCTAACTAACCCTAACTAACCCTAACCCTAACCCTAACTAACCCTAACCCTAACCCTAACCCTAACCCTAACCCTAACCCTAACTAACCCTAACCCTAACCCTAACCCTAACCCTAACCCTAACCCTAACCCTAACCCTAACCCTAACCCTAACCCTAACCCTAACCCTAACCCTAACCCTAACACTAACCCTAACCCTAACCCTAACCAGTCCGTGTCAGGACCCGAGCTGTCCTTAGTCCTCGATACGTTAGCCTGGTTTCGTTCGCGAATGTCAGGTCCATATGGACATACGCATGGTATTCCTCGATACGTTAGCCTGGTTTCGCGAATGTCAGGACCATATGGACATAAGCATGGTATTCCTCGATACGTTAACCTGGTTTCGCGAATGTCAGGACCATATGGACATAAGCATGGTATTCCTCGATACGTTAACCTGGTTTCGCGAATGTCAGGACCATATGGACATAAGCATGGTATTCCTCGATACGTTAACCTGGTTTCGCGAATGTCAGGACCATATGGACATAAGCATGGTATTCCTCGATACGTTAACCTGGTTTCGCGAATGTCAGGACGTAAGCGGGACTTGTTAATTTTTGTTTTCCATGCCTTAACCGACCGCGGGTTGGGGACGTGGTCGGCCTGATAGCGGGCTACCGCGGGTCTCGACCGCGGGTAAAAAGTAGCCCGCTAGCAGGTCGACCACGTCCCGTTAACGCGGTAGCTCGCTATCAGGTCGACCATGTACCTTCTCGACCGCGGGTAAAAAGTAGCCCGCTAGCAGGTCGACCACGTCCCGTTAACGCGGTAGCTCGCTATCAGGTCGACCATGTACCTTCTCGACCGCGTTAGCCCGCCAGCCAGCCCGTCCACGTTCCTTTACCCGCGATAGCCCGCTATCAGGTCGACCACGTACACTTATACCCGCGGTAGCCCGCTACCGAGGCCGTCGACGTACCCTTACCTGCGGTAGCCCGCTATCGGGTCGACCACGTCCCTTCTTACCCGCGGTAGCTCGCTACCGAGGCCGTCGACGTACCTTTACCTGCGGTAGCCCGCTATCGGGTCGACCACGTCCCTCCTTATCCGCGGTAGCCCGCTATCAGGTCGACCACGTCCCCTTCTTACCCGCGGTAGCTCGCTACCGAGGCCGTCGACGTACCTTTACCTGCGGTAGCCCGCTATCAGGTCGACCACGTCCCTTCTTATCCGCGGTAGCCCGCTAGCACGGCCGTCCACGTCCCTTCACCCGCGGTAGCCCGCTATCGGGTCGACCACGTACACTGACACCCGCGGTAGCCCGCTAGCACGGCCGTCCACGTCCCTTCACCCGCGGTAGCCCGCTATCGGGTCGACCACGTACACTGACACCCGCGGTAGCCCGCTAGCACGGCCGTCCACGTCCCTTCACCCGCGGTAGCCCGCTATCGGGTCGACCACGTACACTGACACCCGCGGTAGCCCGCTGTCGGGTCGACCACGTACACTGACACCCGCGGTAGCCCGCTAGCCAATCCGTCCACGTCCCTTCACCCGCGGTAGCCCGCTATCGGGTCGACCACGTACACTGACACCCGCGGTAGCCCGCCAGCACGGCCGTCCACGTCCCTTCACCAGCGGTAGCCCGCTATCGGGTCGACCACGTACACTGACACCCGCGGTAGCCCGCTATCGGGTCGACCACGTACACTGACACCCGCGGTAGCCCGCTAGCCAATCCGTCCACGTCCCTTCACCCGCGGTAGCCCGCTATCGGGTCGACCACGTACACTGACACCCGCGGTAGCCCGCCAGCACGGCCGTCCACGTCCCTTCACCAGCGGTAGCCCGCTATCGGGTCGACCACGTACACTGACACCCGCGGTAGCCCGCTATCGGGTCGACCACGTACACTGACACCCGCGGTAGCCCGCTAGCCAATCCGTCCACGTCCCTTCACCCGCGGTAGCCCGCTATCGGGTCGACCACGTACACTGACACCCGCGGTAGCCCGCCAGCACGGCCGTCCACGTCCCTTCACCAGCGGTAGCCCGCTATCGGGTCGACCACGTACACTGACACCCGCGGTAGCCCGCTAGCCAGGCCGTCCACGTCCCTTCACCCGCGGTAGCCCGCTATCGGGTCGACCACGTACACTGACACCCGCGGTAGCCCGCTAGCCAGGCCGTCCACGTCCCTTCACCCGCGGTAGCCCGCTCTCGGGTCGACCACGTACACTGACACCCGCGGTAGCCCGCTAGCCAGGCCGTCCACGTCCCTTCACCCGCGGTAGCCCGCTCTCGGGTCGACCACGTACACTGACACCCGCGGTAGCCCGCTAGCCAGGCCGTCCACGTCCCTTCACCCGCGGTAGCCCGCTCTCG
>NW_027467990.1:57500-75000 GCF_965363235.1 Mytilus galloprovincialis | reverse complement strand
CATCGAGGCCGGCAAACTATACCCTCGGTAAAAATTTTTTACGAGGGTGAAATTTTCATCGAGGTGTCGCACGTTAGACGCGGACGGGCTACCGCGGGTCTCTCGACCATCGAGGCCGGCAAACTATACCCTCGGTAAAAAAATTTTACGAGGGTGAAATTTTCATCGAGGTGTCGCACGTTAGACGCGGACGGGCTACCGCGGGACTCTCGACCATCGAGGCCGGCAAACTATACCCTCGGTAAAAATTTTTTACGAGGGTGAAATTTTCATCGAGGTGTCGCACGTTAGACGCGGACGGGCTACCGCGGGTCTCTCGACCATCGAGGCCGGCAAACTATACCCTCGGTAAAAAAATTTTACGAGGGTGAAATTTTCATCGAGGTGTCGCACGTTAGACGCGGACGGGCTACCGCGGGTCTGTCGACCATCGAGGCCGGCAAACTATACCCTCGGTAAAAGTTTTTTACGAGGGTGAAATTTTCATCGAGGTGTCGCACGTTAGACGCGGACGGGCTACCGCGGGTCTGTCGACCATCGAGGCCGGCAAACTATACCCTCGGTAAAAATTTTTTACGAGGGTGAAATTTTCATCGAGGTGTCGCACGTTAGACGCGGACGGGCTACCGCGGGTCTGTCGACCATCGAGGCCGGCAAACTATACCCTCGGTAAAAATTTTTTACGAGGGTGAAATTTTCATCGAGGTGTCGCACGTTAGACGCGGACGGGCTACCGCGGGTCTGTCGACCATCGAGGCCGGCAAACTATACCCTCGGTAAAAATTTTTTACGAGGGTGAAATTTTCATCGAGGTGTCGCACGTTAGACGCGGACGGGCTACCGCGGGTCTGTCGACCATCGAGGCCGGCAAACTATACCCTCGGTAAAAAAATTTTACGAGGGTGAAATTTTCATCGAGGTGTCGCACGTTAGACGCGGACGGGCTACCGCGGGTCTCTCGACCATCGAGGCCGGCAAACTATACCCTCGGTAAAAAAATTTTACGAGGGTGAAATTTTCATCGAGGTGTCGCACGTTAGATGCGGGCGGACTACCGCGGGTCTCTCGGCCCACTTTATCTATCGTCGGTAAAAAATGTTGACCCTTGGGAATTTTTTCATCGGGAAGCCGAACGTAAGTGTCTCGACCATCGAAGGCCGGCCAACTATACCCCAGTCAAAAAGTATGTCTTCACAATTTTTTGTCATCGGGAAGCCGCACGTAAGAATATTACAGCCGGTCTCTCCATGATACGATAAAATTTCAGGTCACGAAGGCAGGCATCGTACACCCTCTTGATCGGCCGTGTGCTTGCGTCCGACACCTTCCCGAAGGTTTGAACTAGGGTTGTCAGGACATAAGCTAGGGTTACAGTGGGTGCTAAGCCTAGCCCTAAGCCTAGCCCTAGCCCTAGCCTTAGCCCTAGCCCTAACCCTAACCCTAACCCTAACCCTAACCCTAACCCTAACCCTAACTAACCCTAACCCTAACTAACCCTAACCCTAACCCTAACCCTAACCCTAACCCTAACTAACCCTAACTAACCCTAACCCTAACCCTAACTAACCCTAACCCTAACCCTAACCCTAACCCTAACCCTAACCCTAACTAACCCTAACCCTAACCCTAACCCTAACCCTAACCCTAACCCTAACCCTAACCCTAACCCTAACCCTAACCCTAACCCTAACCCTAACCCTAACCCTAACACTAACCCTAACCCTAACCCTAACCAGTCCGTGTCAGGACCCGAGCTGTCCTTAGTCCTCGATACGTTAGCCTGGTTTCGTTCGCGAATGTCAGGTCCATATGGACATACGCATGGTATTCCTCGATACGTTAGCCTGGTTTCGCGAATGTCAGGACCATATGGACATAAGCATGGTATTCCTCGATACGTTAACCTGGTTTCGCGAATGTCAGGACCATATGGACATAAGCATGGTATTCCTCGATACGTTAACCTGGTTTCGCGAATGTCAGGACCATATGGACATAAGCATGGTATTCCTCGATACGTTAACCTGGTTTCGCGAATGTCAGGACCATATGGACATAAGCATGGTATTCCTCGATACGTTAACCTGGTTTCGCGAATGTCAGGACGTAAGCGGGACTTGTTAATTTTTGTTTTCCATGCCTTAACCGACCGCGGGTTGGGGACGTGGTCGGCCTGATAGCGGGCTACCGCGGGTCTCGACCGCGGGTAAAAAGTAGCCCGCTAGCAGGTCGACCACGTCCCGTTAACGCGGTAGCTCGCTATCAGGTCGACCATGTACCTTCTCGACCGCGGGTAAAAAGTAGCCCGCTAGCAGGTCGACCACGTCCCGTTAACGCGGTAGCTCGCTATCAGGTCGACCATGTACCTTCTCGACCGCGTTAGCCCGCCAGCCAGCCCGTCCACGTTCCTTTACCCGCGATAGCCCGCTATCAGGTCGACCACGTACACTTATACCCGCGGTAGCCCGCTACCGAGGCCGTCGACGTACCCTTACCTGCGGTAGCCCGCTATCGGGTCGACCACGTCCCTTCTTACCGCGGGTCTCTCGACCATCGAGGCCGGCAAACTATACCCTCGGTAAAATTTTTTTACGAGGGTGAAATTTTCATCGAGGTGTCGCACGTTAGACGCGGACGGGCTACCGCGGGTCTCTCGACCATCGAGGCCGGCAAACTATACCCTCGGTAAAAATTTTTTACGAGGGTGAAATTTTCATCGAGGTGTCGCACGTTAGACGCGGACGGGCTACCGCGGGTCTCTCGACCATCGAGGCCGGCAAACTATACCCTCGGTAAAAATTTTTTACGAGGGTGAAATTTTCATCGAGGTGTCGCACGTTAGACGCGGACGGACGGGCTACCGCGGGTCTCTCGACCATCGAGGCCGGCAAACTATACCCTCGGTAAAAATTTTTTACGAGGGTGAAATTTTCATCGAGGTGTCGCACGTTAGACGCGGACGGGCTACCGCGGGTCTCTCGACCATCGAGGCCGGCAAACTATACCCTCGGTAAAAAAATTTTACGAGGGTGAAATTTTCATCGAGGTGTCGCACGTTAGACGCGGACGGGCTACCGCGGGACTCTCGACCATCGAGGCCGGCAAACTATACCCTCGGTAAAAATTTTTTACGAGGGTGAAATTTTCATCGAGGTGTCGCACGTTAGACGCGGACGGGCTACCGCGGGTCTCTCGACCATCGAGGCCGGCAAACTATACCCTCGGTAAAAAAATTTTACGAGGGTGAAATTTTCATCGAGGTGTCGCACGTTAGACGCGGACGGGCTACCGCGGGTCTGTCGACCATCGAGGCCGGCAAACTATACCCTCGGTAAAAGTTTTTTACGAGGGTGAAATTTTCATCGAGGTGTCGCACGTTAGACGCGGACGGGCTACCGCGGGTCTGTCGACCATCGAGGCCGGCAAACTATACCCTCGGTAAAAATTTTTTACGAGGGTGAAATTTTCATCGAGGTGTCGCACGTTAGACGCGGACGGGCTACCGCGGGTCTGTCGACCATCGAGGCCGGCAAACTATACCCTCGGTAAAAATTTTTTACGAGGGTGAAATTTTCATCGAGGTGTCGCACGTTAGACGCGGACGGGCTACCGCGGGTCTGTCGACCATCGAGGCCGGCAAACTATACCCTCGGTAAAAATTTTTTACGAGGGTGAAATTTTCATCGAGGTGTCGCACGTTAGACGCGGACGGGCTACCGCGGGTCTGTCGACCATCGAGGCCGGCAAACTATACCCTCGGTAAAAAAATTTTACGAGGGTGAAATTTTCATCGAGGTGTCGCACGTTAGACGCGGACGGGCTACCGCGGGTCTCTCGACCATCGAGGCCGGCAAACTATACCCTCGGTAAAAAAATTTTACGAGGGTGAAATTTTCATCGAGGTGTCGCACGTTAGATGCGGGCGGACTACCGCGGGTCTCTCGGCCCACTTTATCTATCGTCGGTAAAAAATGTTGACCCTTGGGAATTTTTTCATCGGGAAGCCGAACGTAAGTGTCTCGACCATCGAAGGCCGGCCAACTATACCCCAGTCAAAAAGTATGTCTTCACAATTTTTTGTCATCGGGAAGCCGCACGTAAGAATATTACAGCCGGTCTCTCCATGATACGATAAAATTTCAGGTCACGAAGGCAGGCATCGTACACCCTCTTGATCGGCCGTGTGCTTGCGTCCGACACCTTCCCGAAGGTTTGAACTAGGGTTGTCAGGACATAAGCTAGGGTTACAGTGGGTGCTAAGCCTAGCCCTAAGCCTAGCCCTAGCCCTAGCCTTAGCCCTAGCCCTAACCCTAACCCTAACCCTAACCCTAACCCTAACCCTAACCCTAACTAACCCTAACCCTAACTAACCCTAACCCTAACCCTAACCCTAACCCTAACCCTAACTAACCCTAACTAACCCTAACCCTAACCCTAACTAACCCTAACCCTAACCCTAACCCTAACCCTAACCCTAACCCTAACTAACCCTAACCCTAACCCTAACCCTAACCCTAACCCTAACCCTAACCCTAACCCTAACCCTAACCCTAACCCTAACCCTAACCCTAACACTAACCCTAACCCTAACCCTAACCAGTCCGTGTCAGGACCCGAGCTGTCCTTAGTCCTCGATACGTTAGCCTGGTTTCGTTCGCGAATGTCAGGTCCATATGGACATACGCATGGTATTCCTCGATACGTTAGCCTGGTTTCGCGAATGTCAGGACCATATGGACATAAGCATGGTATTCCTCGATACGTTAACCTGGTTTCGCGAATGTCAGGACCATATGGACATAAGCATGGTATTCCTCGATACGTTAACCTGGTTTCGCGAATGTCAGGACCATATGGACATAAGCATGGTATTCCTCGATACGTTAACCTGGTTTCGCGAATGTCAGGACCATATGGACATAAGCATGGTATTCCTCGATACGTTAACCTGGTTTCGCGAATGTCAGGACGTAAGCGGGACTTGTTAATTTTTGTTTTCCATGCCTTAACCGACCGCGGGTTGGGGACGTGGTCGGCCTGATAGCGGGCTACCGCGGGTCTCGACCGCGGGTAAAAAGTAGCCCGCTAGCAGGTCGACCACGTCCCGTTAACGCGGTAGCTCGCTATCAGGTCGACCATGTACCTTCTCGACCGCGGGTAAAAAGTAGCCCGCTAGCAGGTCGACCACGTCCCGTTAACGCGGTAGCTCGCTATCAGGTCGACCATGTACCTTCTCGACCGCGTTAGCCCGCCAGCCAGCCCGTCCACGTTCCTTTACCCGCGATAGCCCGCTATCAGGTCGACCACGTACACTTATACCCGCGGTAGCCCGCTACCGAGGCCGTCGACGTACCCTTACCTGCGGTAGCCCGCTATCGGGTCGACCACGTCCCTTCTTACCGCGGGTCTCTCGACCATCGAGGCCGGCAAACTATACCCTCGGTAAAATTTTTTTACGAGGGTGAAATTTTCATCGAGGTGTCGCACGTTAGACGCGGACGGGCTACCGCGGGTCTCTCGACCATCGAGGCCGGCAAACTATACCCTCGGTAAAAATTTTTTACGAGGGTGAAATTTTCATCGAGGTGTCGCACGTTAGACGCGGACGGGCTACCGCGGGTCTCTCGACCATCGAGGCCGGCAAACTATACCCTCGGTAAAAATTTTTTACGAGGGTGAAATTTTCATCGAGGTGTCGCACGTTAGACGCGGACGGACGGGCTACCGCGGGTCTCTCGACCATCGAGGCCGGCAAACTATACCCTCGGTAAAAATTTTTTACGAGGGTGAAATTTTCATCGAGGTGTCGCACGTTAGACGCGGACGGGCTACCGCGGGTCTCTCGACCATCGAGGCCGGCAAACTATACCCTCGGTAAAAAAATTTTACGAGGGTGAAATTTTCATCGAGGTGTCGCACGTTAGACGCGGACGGGCTACCGCGGGACTCTCGACCATCGAGGCCGGCAAACTATACCCTCGGTAAAAATTTTTTACGAGGGTGAAATTTTCATCGAGGTGTCGCACGTTAGACGCGGACGGGCTACCGCGGGTCTCTCGACCATCGAGGCCGGCAAACTATACCCTCGGTAAAAAAATTTTACGAGGGTGAAATTTTCATCGAGGTGTCGCACGTTAGACGCGGACGGGCTACCGCGGGTCTGTCGACCATCGAGGCCGGCAAACTATACCCTCGGTAAAAGTTTTTTACGAGGGTGAAATTTTCATCGAGGTGTCGCACGTTAGACGCGGACGGGCTACCGCGGGTCTGTCGACCATCGAGGCCGGCAAACTATACCCTCGGTAAAAATTTTTTACGAGGGTGAAATTTTCATCGAGGTGTCGCACGTTAGACGCGGACGGGCTACCGCGGGTCTGTCGACCATCGAGGCCGGCAAACTATACCCTCGGTAAAAATTTTTTACGAGGGTGAAATTTTCATCGAGGTGTCGCACGTTAGACGCGGACGGGCTACCGCGGGTCTGTCGACCATCGAGGCCGGCAAACTATACCCTCGGTAAAAATTTTTTACGAGGGTGAAATTTTCATCGAGGTGTCGCACGTTAGACGCGGACGGGCTACCGCGGGTCTGTCGACCATCGAGGCCGGCAAACTATACCCTCGGTAAAAAAATTTTACGAGGGTGAAATTTTCATCGAGGTGTCGCACGTTAGACGCGGACGGGCTACCGCGGGTCTCTCGACCATCGAGGCCGGCAAACTATACCCTCGGTAAAAAAATTTTACGAGGGTGAAATTTTCATCGAGGTGTCGCACGTTAGATGCGGGCGGACTACCGCGGGTCTCTCGGCCCACTTTATCTATCGTCGGTAAAAAATGTTGACCCTTGGGAATTTTTTCATCGGGAAGCCGAACGTAAGTGTCTCGACCATCGAAGGCCGGCCAACTATACCCCAGTCAAAAAGTATGTCTTCACAATTTTTTGTCATCGGGAAGCCGCACGTAAGAATATTACAGCCGGTCTCTCCATGATACGATAAAATTTCAGGTCACGAAGGCAGGCATCGTACACCCTCTTGATCGGCCGTGTGCTTGCGTCCGACACCTTCCCGAAGGTTTGAACTAGGGTTGTCAGGACATAAGCTAGGGTTACAGTGGGTGCTAAGCCTAGCCCTAAGCCTAGCCCTAGCCCTAGCCTTAGCCCTAGCCCTAACCCTAACCCTAACCCTAACCCTAACCCTAACCCTAACCCTAACTAACCCTAACCCTAACTAACCCTAACCCTAACCCTAACCCTAACCCTAACCCTAACTAACCCTAACTAACCCTAACCCTAACCCTAACTAACCCTAACCCTAACCCTAACCCTAACCCTAACCCTAACCCTAACTAACCCTAACCCTAACCCTAACCCTAACCCTAACCCTAACCCTAACCCTAACCCTAACCCTAACCCTAACCCTAACCCTAACCCTAACACTAACCCTAACCCTAACCCTAACCAGTCCGTGTCAGGACCCGAGCTGTCCTTAGTCCTCGATACGTTAGCCTGGTTTCGTTCGCGAATGTCAGGTCCATATGGACATACGCATGGTATTCCTCGATACGTTAGCCTGGTTTCGCGAATGTCAGGACCATATGGACATAAGCATGGTATTCCTCGATACGTTAACCTGGTTTCGCGAATGTCAGGACCATATGGACATAAGCATGGTATTCCTCGATACGTTAACCTGGTTTCGCGAATGTCAGGACCATATGGACATAAGCATGGTATTCCTCGATACGTTAACCTGGTTTCGCGAATGTCAGGACCATATGGACATAAGCATGGTATTCCTCGATACGTTAACCTGGTTTCGCGAATGTCAGGACGTAAGCGGGACTTGTTAATTTTTGTTTTCCATGCCTTAACCGACCGCGGGTTGGGGACGTGGTCGGCCTGATAGCGGGCTACCGCGGGTCTCGACCGCGGGTAAAAAGTAGCCCGCTAGCAGGTCGACCACGTCCCGTTAACGCGGTAGCTCGCTATCAGGTCGACCATGTACCTTCTCGACCGCGGGTAAAAAGTAGCCCGCTAGCAGGTCGACCACGTCCCGTTAACGCGGTAGCTCGCTATCAGGTCGACCATGTACCTTCTCGACCGCGTTAGCCCGCCAGCCAGCCCGTCCACGTTCCTTTACCCGCGATAGCCCGCTATCAGGTCGACCACGTACACTTATACCCGCGGTAGCCCGCTACCGAGGCCGTCGACGTACCCTTACCTGCGGTAGCCCGCTATCGGGTCGACCACGTCCCTTCTTACCGCGGGTCTCTCGACCATCGAGGCCGGCAAACTATACCCTCGGTAAAATTTTTTTACGAGGGTGAAATTTTCATCGAGGTGTCGCACGTTAGACGCGGACGGGCTACCGCGGGTCTCTCGACCATCGAGGCCGGCAAACTATACCCTCGGTAAAAATTTTTTACGAGGGTGAAATTTTCATCGAGGTGTCGCACGTTAGACGCGGACGGGCTACCGCGGGTCTCTCGACCATCGAGGCCGGCAAACTATACCCTCGGTAAAAATTTTTTACGAGGGTGAAATTTTCATCGAGGTGTCGCACGTTAGACGCGGACGGACGGGCTACCGCGGGTCTCTCGACCATCGAGGCCGGCAAACTATACCCTCGGTAAAAATTTTTTACGAGGGTGAAATTTTCATCGAGGTGTCGCACGTTAGACGCGGACGGGCTACCGCGGGTCTCTCGACCATCGAGGCCGGCAAACTATACCCTCGGTAAAAAAATTTTACGAGGGTGAAATTTTCATCGAGGTGTCGCACGTTAGACGCGGACGGGCTACCGCGGGACTCTCGACCATCGAGGCCGGCAAACTATACCCTCGGTAAAAATTTTTTACGAGGGTGAAATTTTCATCGAGGTGTCGCACGTTAGACGCGGACGGGCTACCGCGGGTCTCTCGACCATCGAGGCCGGCAAACTATACCCTCGGTAAAAAAATTTTACGAGGGTGAAATTTTCATCGAGGTGTCGCACGTTAGACGCGGACGGGCTACCGCGGGTCTGTCGACCATCGAGGCCGGCAAACTATACCCTCGGTAAAAGTTTTTTACGAGGGTGAAATTTTCATCGAGGTGTCGCACGTTAGACGCGGACGGGCTACCGCGGGTCTGTCGACCATCGAGGCCGGCAAACTATACCCTCGGTAAAAATTTTTTACGAGGGTGAAATTTTCATCGAGGTGTCGCACGTTAGACGCGGACGGGCTACCGCGGGTCTGTCGACCATCGAGGCCGGCAAACTATACCCTCGGTAAAAATTTTTTACGAGGGTGAAATTTTCATCGAGGTGTCGCACGTTAGACGCGGACGGGCTACCGCGGGTCTGTCGACCATCGAGGCCGGCAAACTATACCCTCGGTAAAAAAATTTTACGAGGGTGAAATTTTCATCGAGGTGTCGCACGTTAGACGCGGACGGGCTACCGCGGGTCTCTCGACCATCGAGGCCGGCAAACTATACCCTCGGTAAAAAAATTTTACGAGGGTGAAATTTTCATCGAGGTGTCGCACGTTAGATGCGGGCGGACTACCGCGGGTCTCTCGGCCCACTTTATCTATCGTCGGTAAAAAATGTTGACCCTTGGGAATTTTTTCATCGGGAAGCCGAACGTAAGTGTCTCGACCATCGAAGGCCGGCCAACTATACCCCAGTCAAAAAGTATGTCTTCACAATTTTTTGTCATCGGGAAGCCGCACGTAAGAATATTACAGCCGGTCTCTCCATGATACGATAAAATTTCAGGTCACGAAGGCAGGCATCGTACACCCTCTTGATCGGCCGTGTGCTTGCGTCCGACACCTTCCCGAAGGTTTGAACTAGGGTTGTCAGGACATAAGCTAGGGTTACAGTGGGTGCTAAGCCTAGCCCTAAGCCTAGCCCTAGCCCTAGCCTTAGCCCTAGCCCTAACCCTAACCCTAACCCTAACCCTAACCCTAACCCTAACCCTAACTAACCCTAACCCTAACTAACCCTAACCCTAACCCTAACCCTAACCCTAACCCTAACTAACCCTAACTAACCCTAACCCTAACCCTAACTAACCCTAACCCTAACCCTAACCCTAACCCTAACCCTAACCCTAACTAACCCTAACCCTAACCCTAACCCTAACCCTAACCCTAACCCTAACCCTAACCCTAACCCTAACCCTAACCCTAACCCTAACCCTAACCCTAACCCTAACACTAACCCTAACCCTAACCCTAACCAGTCCGTGTCAGGACCCGAGCTGTCCTTAGTCCTCGATACGTTAGCCTGGTTTCGTTCGCGAATGTCAGGTCCATATGGACATACGCATGGTATTCCTCGATACGTTAGCCTGGTTTCGCGAATGTCAGGACCATATGGACATAAGCATGGTATTCCTCGATACGTTAACCTGGTTTCGCGAATGTCAGGACCATATGGACATAAGCATGGTATTCCTCGATACGTTAACCTGGTTTCGCGAATGTCAGGACCATATGGACATAAGCATGGTATTCCTCGATACGTTAACCTGGTTTCGCGAATGTCAGGACCATATGGACATAAGCATGGTATTCCTCGATACGTTAACCTGGTTTCGCGAATGTCAGGACGTAAGCGGGACTTGTTAATTTTTGTTTTCCATGCCTTAACCGACCGCGGGTTGGGGACGTGGTCGGCCTGATAGCGGGCTACCGCGGGTCTCGACCGCGGGTAAAAAGTAGCCCGCTAGCAGGTCGACCACGTCCCGTTAACGCGGTAGCTCGCTATCAGGTCGACCATGTACCTTCTCGACCGCGGGTAAAAAGTAGCCCGCTAGCAGGTCGACCACGTCCCGTTAACGCGGTAGCTCGCTATCAGGTCGACCATGTACCTTCTCGACCGCGTTAGCCCGCCAGCCAGCCCGTCCACGTTCCTTTACCCGCGATAGCCCGCTATCAGGTCGACCACGTACACTTATACCCGCGGTAGCCCGCTACCGAGGCCGTCGACGTACCCTTACCTGCGGTAGCCCGCTATCGGGTCGACCACGTCCCTTCTTACCGCGGGTCTCTCGACCATCGAGGCCGGCAAACTATACCCTCGGTAAAATTTTTTTACGAGGGTGAAATTTTCATCGAGGTGTCGCACGTTAGACGCGGACGGGCTACCGCGGGTCTCTCGACCATCGAGGCCGGCAAACTATACCCTCGGTAAAAATTTTTTACGAGGGTGAAATTTTCATCGAGGTGTCGCACGTTAGACGCGGACGGGCTACCGCGGGTCTCTCGACCATCGAGGCCGGCAAACTATACCCTCGGTAAAAATTTTTTACGAGGGTGAAATTTTCATCGAGGTGTCGCACGTTAGACGCGGACGGGCTACCGCGGGTCTCTCGACCATCGAGGCCGGCAAACTATACCCTCGGTAAAAATTTTTTACGAGGGTGAAATTTTCATCGAGGTGTCGCACGTTAGACGCGGACGGGCTACCGCGGGTCTCTCGACCATCGAGGCCGGCAAACTATACCCTCGGTAAAAAAATTTTACGAGGGTGAAATTTTCATCGAGGTGTCGCACGTTAGACGCGGACGGGCTACCGCGGGTCTCTCGACCATCGAGGCCGGCAAACTATACCCTCGGTAAAATTTTTTTACGAGGGTGAAATTTTCATCGAGGTGTCGCACGTTAGACGCGGACGGGCTACCGCGGGTCTCTCGACCATCGAGGCCGGCAAACTATACCCTCGGTAAAAATTTTTTACGAGGGTGAAATTTTCATCGAGGTGTCGCACGTTAGACGCGGACGGGCTACCGCGGGTCTCTCGACCATCGAGGCCGGCAAACTATACCCTCGGTAAAATTTTTTTACGAGGGTGAAATTTTCATCGAGGTGTCGCACGTTAGACGCGGACGGGCTACCGCGGGTCTCTCGACCATCGAGGCCGGCAAACTATACCCTCGGTAAAAATTTTTTACGAGGGTGAAATTTTCATCGAGGTGTCGCACGTTAGACGCGGACGGGCTACCGCGGGTCTCTCGACCATCGAGGCCGGCAAACTATACCCTCGGTAAAAATTTTTTACGAGGGTGAAATTTTCATCGAGGTGTCGCACGTTAGACGCGGACGGACGGGCTACCGCGGGTCTCTCGACCATCGAGGCCGGCAAACTATACCCTCGGTAAAAATTTTTTACGAGGGTGAAATTTTCATCGAGGTGTCGCACGTTAGACGCGGACGGGCTACCGCGGGTCTCTCGACCATCGAGGCCGGCAAACTATACCCTCGGTAAAAAAATTTTACGAGGGTGAAATTTTCATCGAGGTGTCGCACGTTAGACGCGGACGGGCTACCGCGGGACTCTCGACCATCGAGGCCGGCAAACTATACCCTCGGTAAAAATTTTTTACGAGGGTGAAATTTTCATCGAGGTGTCGCACGTTAGACGCGGACGGGCTACCGCGGGTCTCTCGACCATCGAGGCCGGCAAACTATACCCTCGGTAAAAAAATTTTACGAGGGTGAAATTTTCATCGAGGTGTCGCACGTTAGACGCGGACGGGCTACCGCGGGTCTGTCGACCATCGAGGCCGGCAAACTATACCCTCGGTAAAAGTTTTTTACGAGGGTGAAATTTTCATCGAGGTGTCGCACGTTAGACGCGGACGGGCTACCGCGGGTCTGTCGACCATCGAGGCCGGCAAACTATACCCTCGGTAAAAATTTTTTACGAGGGTGAAATTTTCATCGAGGTGTCGCACGTTAGACGCGGACGGGCTACCGCGGGTCTGTCGACCATCGAGGCCGGCAAACTATACCCTCGGTAAAAATTTTTTACGAGGGTGAAATTTTCATCGAGGTGTCGCACGTTAGACGCGGACGGGCTACCGCGGGTCTGTCGACCATCGAGGCCGGCAAACTATACCCTCGGTAAAAATTTTTTACGAGGGTGAAATTTTCATCGAGGTGTCGCACGTTAGACGCGGACGGGCTACCGCGGGTCTGTCGACCATCGAGGCCGGCAAACTATACCCTCGGTAAAAAAATTTTACGAGGGTGAAATTTTCATCGAGGTGTCGCACGTTAGACGCGGACGGGCTACCGCGGGTCTCTCGACCATCGAGGCCGGCAAACTATACCCTCGGTAAAAAAATTTTACGAGGGTGAAATTTTCATCGAGGTGTCGCACGTTAGATGCGGGCGGACTACCGCGGGTCTCTCGGCCCACTTTATCTATCGTCGGTAAAAAATGTTGACCCTTGGGAATTTTTTCATCGGGAAGCCGAACGTAAGTGTCTCGACCATCGAAGGCCGGCCAACTATACCCCAGTCAAAAAGTATGTCTTCACAATTTTTTGTCATCGGGAAGCCGCACGTAAGAATATTACAGCCGGTCTCTCCATGATACGATAAAATTTCAGGTCACGAAGGCAGGCATCGTACACCCTCTTGATCGGCCGTGTGCTTGCGTCCGACACCTTCCCGAAGGTTTGAACTAGGGTTGTCAGGACATAAGCTAGGGTTACAGTGGGTGCTAAGCCTAGCCCTAAGCCTAGCCCTAGCCCTAGCCTTAGCCCTAGCCCTAACCCTAACCCTAACCCTAACCCTAACCCTAACCCTAACCCTAACTAACCCTAACCCTAACTAACCCTAACCCTAACCCTAACCCTAACCCTAACCCTAACTAACCCTAACTAACCCTAACCCTAACCCTAACTAACCCTAACCCTAACCCTAACCCTAACCCTAACCCTAACCCTAACTAACCCTAACCCTAACCCTAACCCTAACCCTAACCCTAACCCTAACCCTAACCCTAACCCTAACCCTAACCCTAACCCTAACCCTAACCCTAACCCTAACACTAACCCTAACCCTAACCCTAACCAGTCCGTGTCAGGACCCGAGCTGTCCTTAGTCCTCGATACGTTAGCCTGGTTTCGTTCGCGAATGTCAGGTCCATATGGACATACGCATGGTATTCCTCGATACGTTAGCCTGGTTTCGCGAATGTCAGGACCATATGGACATAAGCATGGTATTCCTCGATACGTTAACCTGGTTTCGCGAATGTCAGGACCATATGGACATAAGCATGGTATTCCTCGATACGTTAACCTGGTTTCGCGAATGTCAGGACCATATGGACATAAGCATGGTATTCCTCGATACGTTAACCTGGTTTCGCGAATGTCAGGACCATATGGACATAAGCATGGTATTCCTCGATACGTTAACCTGGTTTCGCGAATGTCAGGACGTAAGCGGGACTTGTTAATTTTTGTTTTCCATGCCTTAACCGACCGCGGGTTGGGGACGTGGTCGGCCTGATAGCGGGCTACCGCGGGTCTCGACCGCGGGTAAAAAGTAGCCCGCTAGCAGGTCGACCACGTCCCGTTAACGCGGTAGCTCGCTATCAGGTCGACCATGTACCTTCTCGACCGCGGGTAAAAAGTAGCCCGCTAGCAGGTCGACCACGTCCCGTTAACGCGGTAGCTCGCTATCAGGTCGACCATGTACCTTCTCGACCGCGTTAGCCCGCCAGCCAGCCCGTCCACGTTCCTTTACCCGCGATAGCCCGCTATCAGGTCGACCACGTACACTTATACCCGCGGTAGCCCGCTACCGAGGCCGTCGACGTACCCTTACCTGCGGTAGCCCGCTATCGGGTCGACCACGTCCCTTCTTACCCGCGGTAGCTCGCTACCGAGGCCGTCGACGTACCTTTACCTGCGGTAGCCCGCTATCGGGTCGACCACGTCCCTCCTTATCCGCGGTAGCCCGCTATCAGGTCGACCACGTCCCCTTCTTACCCGCGGTAGCTCGCTACCGAGGCCGTCGACGTACCTTTACCTGCGGTAGCCCGCTATCAGGTCGACCACGTCCCTTCTTATCCGCGGTAGCCCGCTAGCACGGCCGTCCACGTCCCTTCACCCGCGGTAGCCCGCTATCGGGTCGACCACGTACACTGACACCCGCGGTAGCCCGCTAGCACGGCCGTCCACGTCCCTTCACCCGCGGTAGCCCGCTATCGGGTCGACCACGTACACTGACACCCGCGGTAGCCCGCTAGCACGGCCGTCCACGTCCCTTCACCCGCGGTAGCCCGCTATCGGGTCGACCACGTACACTGACACCCGCGGTAGCCCGCTGTCGGGTCGACCACGTACACTGACACCCGCGGTAGCCCGCTAGCCAATCCGTCCACGTCCCTTCACCCGCGGTAGCCCGCTATCGGGTCGACCACGTACACTGACACCCGCGGTAGCCCGCCAGCACGGCCGTCCACGTCCCTTCACCAGCGGTAGCCCGCTATCGGGTCGACCACGTACACTGACACCCGCGGTAGCCCGCTATCGGGTCGACCACGTACACTGACACCCGCGGTAGCCCGCTAGCCAATCCGTCCACGTCCCTTCACCCGCGGTAGCCCGCTATCGGGTCGACCACGTACACTGACACCCGCGGTAGCCCGCCAGCACGGCCGTCCACGTCCCTTCACCAGCGGTAGCCCGCTATCGGGTCGACCACGTACACTGACACCCGCGGTAGCCCGCTATCGGGTCGACCACGTACACTGACACCCGCGGTAGCCCGCTAGCCAATCCGTCCACGTCCCTTCACCCGCGGTAGCCCGCTATCGGGTCGACCACGTACACTGACACCCGCGGTAGCCCGCCAGCACGGCCGTCCACGTCCCTTCACCAGCGGTAGCCCGCTATCGGGTCGACCACGTACACTGACACCCGCGGTAGCCCGCTAGCCAGGCCGTCCACGTCCCTTCACCCGCGGTAGCCCGCTATCGGGTCGACCACGTACACTGACACCCGCGGTAGCCCGCTAGCCAGGCCGTCCACGTCCCTTCACCCGCGGTAGCCCGCTCTCGGGTCGACCACGTACACTGACACCCGCGGTAGCCCGCTAGCCAGGCCGTCCACGTCCCTTCACCCGCGGTAGCCCGCTCTCGGGTCGACCACGTACACTGACACCCGCGGTAGCCCGCTAGCCAGGCCGTCCACGTCCCTTCACCCGCGGTAGCCCGCTCTCGGGTCGACCACGTACACTGACACCCGCGGTAGCCCGCTAGCCAGGCCGTCCGTGTACCTTCACCCGTGGTAGCCCGCTAGCAGGCCGTCCACGTACCTTTACCCGTGGTAGCCCGCTAGCAGGCCGACCGCGTACCTTCCCCGCCGTCGAGACCCGCGGTAATCCGCTAGCAGGCCGTCCACGTACCGTTACCCGTGGTAGCCCGCTAGCAGGCCGTCCACGTACCTTGACCCGCGGTAGCCCGCTAGCAGGCCGACCGCGTACCTTCCCCGCCGTCGAGACCCGCGGTAGCCCGCTAGCAGGCCGTCCACGTACCTTGACCCGCGGTAGCCCGCTAGCAGGCCGACCGCGTACCTTCCCCGCCGTCGAGACCCGCGGTAGCCCGCTAGCAGGCCGTCCACGTACCTTGACCCGCGGTAGCCCGCTAGCAGGCCGACCGCGTACCTTCCCCGCCGTCGAGACCCGCGGTAGCCCGCTAGCAGGCCGTCCGCTTACTTTTACCCGCGGTAGCCCGCTAGCAGGCCGTCCACGTACCTTGACCCGTGGTAGCCCGCTAGCAGGCCGACCACGTACCTTCCCCGCCGTCGAGACCCGCGGTAGCCCGCTAGCAGGCCGCCGGCTTACCTTTACCCGTGGTAGCCCGCTAGCAGGCCGTCCACGTACCTTGACCCGTGGTAGCCCGCTAGCAGGCCGTCCACGTACCTTCACCCGTGGTAGCCCGCTAGCAGGCCGTCCACGTACCTTGACCCGTGGTAGCCCGGTAGCAGGCCGTCCACGTACCTTCACCCGTGGTAGCCCGCTAGCAGGCCGTCCACGTACCTTTACCCGTGGTAGCCCGGTAGCAGGCCGACCGCGTACCTTCCCCGCCGTCGAGACCCGCGGTAGCCCGCTAGCAGGCCGTCCACGTACCTTTACCCGTGGTAGCCCGGTAGCAGGCAGGCCGACCGCGTACCTTCCCCGCCGTCGAGACCCGCGGTAGCCCGCTAGCAGGCCGTCCACGTACCTTTACCCGCGGTAGCCCGGTAGCAGGCCGACCGCGTACCTTCCCCGCCGTCGAGACCAGCGGTAGCCCGCTAGCAGGCCGTCCGCTTACTTTTACCCGCGGTCGCCCGCTAGCAGGCCCGATGATTTTTTTTTTTTTTTTTTTTTTTTTTTTTTTTTTTTTTTCAAATGTCGAAAATTCCTTCCTGGGTGAGAACGGCCCACAAGTAAGGGGTCGGATGGGTAGTGGGGATCGTCGGACCGACGGGCGACCGTCCCTGCCCCGGCTGTGCCGTCTTTTAAAATTTTGAAAAATTTTGAAATCTTGGAATCCCCAGTCGTCGTGTGCAACTTCATATCATGGGAGCAGTGAAGACCCGATCTTCGCTGTCGGGATAGACGCGGTAGTAAAGGAAGGTAAGAGGCATGCACTTACCGGTCCGATCTCTCGTCCATTCCACGGTTCCCAGACAGTTGGTAAAGGCGACATAGTGGCTGCACGAC
>NW_027467990.1:27500-47500 GCF_965363235.1 Mytilus galloprovincialis | reverse complement strand
CCCTAACTAACCCTAACCCTAACCCTAACCCTAACCCTAACCCTAACTAACCCTAACTAACCCTAACCCTAACCCTAACTAACCCTAACCCTAACCCTAACCCTAACCCTAACCCTAACCCTAACTAACCCTAACCCTAACCCTAACCCTAACCCTAACCCTAACCCTAACCCTAACCCTAACCCTAACCCTAACCCTAACCCTAACCCTAACCCTAACCCTAACACTAACCCTAACCCTAACCCTAACCAGTCCGTGTCAGGACCCGAGCTGTCCTTAGTCCTCGATACGTTAGCCTGGTTTCGTTCGCGAATGTCAGGTCCATATGGACATACGCATGGTATTCCTCGATACGTTAGCCTGGTTTCGCGAATGTCAGGACCATATGGACATAAGCATGGTATTCCTCGATACGTTAACCTGGTTTCGCGAATGTCAGGACCATATGGACATAAGCATGGTATTCCTCGATACGTTAACCTGGTTTCGCGAATGTCAGGACCATATGGACATAAGCATGGTATTCCTCGATACGTTAACCTGGTTTCGCGAATGTCAGGACCATATGGACATAAGCATGGTATTCCTCGATACGTTAACCTGGTTTCGCGAATGTCAGGACGTAAGCGGGACTTGTTAATTTTTGTTTTCCATGCCTTAACCGACCGCGGGTTGGGGACGTGGTCGGCCTGATAGCGGGCTACCGCGGGTCTCGACCGCGGGTAAAAAGTAGCCCGCTAGCAGGTCGACCACGTCCCGTTAACGCGGTAGCTCGCTATCAGGTCGACCATGTACCTTCTCGACCGCGGGTAAAAAGTAGCCCGCTAGCAGGTCGACCACGTCCCGTTAACGCGGTAGCTCGCTATCAGGTCGACCATGTACCTTCTCGACCGCGTTAGCCCGCCAGCCAGCCCGTCCACGTTCCTTTACCCGCGATAGCCCGCTATCAGGTCGACCACGTACACTTATACCCGCGGTAGCCCGCTACCGAGGCCGTCGACGTACCCTTACCTGCGGTAGCCCGCTATCGGGTCGACCACGTCCCTTCTTACCGCGGGTCTCTCGACCATCGAGGCCGGCAAACTATACCCTCGGTAAAATTTTTTTACGAGGGTGAAATTTTCATCGAGGTGTCGCACGTTAGACGCGGACGGGCTACCGCGGGTCTCTCGACCATCGAGGCCGGCAAACTATACCCTCGGTAAAAATTTTTTACGAGGGTGAAATTTTCATCGAGGTGTCGCACGTTAGACGCGGACGGGCTACCGCGGGTCTCTCGACCATCGAGGCCGGCAAACTATACCCTCGGTAAAAATTTTTTACGAGGGTGAAATTTTCATCGAGGTGTCGCACGTTAGACGCGGACGGACGGGCTACCGCGGGTCTCTCGACCATCGAGGCCGGCAAACTATACCCTCGGTAAAAATTTTTTACGAGGGTGAAATTTTCATCGAGGTGTCGCACGTTAGACGCGGACGGGCTACCGCGGGTCTCTCGACCATCGAGGCCGGCAAACTATACCCTCGGTAAAAAAATTTTACGAGGGTGAAATTTTCATCGAGGTGTCGCACGTTAGACGCGGACGGGCTACCGCGGGACTCTCGACCATCGAGGCCGGCAAACTATACCCTCGGTAAAAATTTTTTACGAGGGTGAAATTTTCATCGAGGTGTCGCACGTTAGACGCGGACGGGCTACCGCGGGTCTCTCGACCATCGAGGCCGGCAAACTATACCCTCGGTAAAAAAATTTTACGAGGGTGAAATTTTCATCGAGGTGTCGCACGTTAGACGCGGACGGGCTACCGCGGGTCTGTCGACCATCGAGGCCGGCAAACTATACCCTCGGTAAAAGTTTTTTACGAGGGTGAAATTTTCATCGAGGTGTCGCACGTTAGACGCGGACGGGCTACCGCGGGTCTGTCGACCATCGAGGCCGGCAAACTATACCCTCGGTAAAAATTTTTTACGAGGGTGAAATTTTCATCGAGGTGTCGCACGTTAGACGCGGACGGGCTACCGCGGGTCTGTCGACCATCGAGGCCGGCAAACTATACCCTCGGTAAAAATTTTTTACGAGGGTGAAATTTTCATCGAGGTGTCGCACGTTAGACGCGGACGGGCTACCGCGGGTCTGTCGACCATCGAGGCCGGCAAACTATACCCTCGGTAAAAATTTTTTACGAGGGTGAAATTTTCATCGAGGTGTCGCACGTTAGACGCGGACGGGCTACCGCGGGTCTGTCGACCATCGAGGCCGGCAAACTATACCCTCGGTAAAAAAATTTTACGAGGGTGAAATTTTCATCGAGGTGTCGCACGTTAGACGCGGACGGGCTACCGCGGGTCTCTCGACCATCGAGGCCGGCAAACTATACCCTCGGTAAAAAAATTTTACGAGGGTGAAATTTTCATCGAGGTGTCGCACGTTAGATGCGGGCGGACTACCGCGGGTCTCTCGGCCCACTTTATCTATCGTCGGTAAAAAATGTTGACCCTTGGGAATTTTTTCATCGGGAAGCCGAACGTAAGTGTCTCGACCATCGAAGGCCGGCCAACTATACCCCAGTCAAAAAGTATGTCTTCACAATTTTTTGTCATCGGGAAGCCGCACGTAAGAATATTACAGCCGGTCTCTCCATGATACGATAAAATTTCAGGTCACGAAGGCAGGCATCGTACACCCTCTTGATCGGCCGTGTGCTTGCGTCCGACACCTTCCCGAAGGTTTGAACTAGGGTTGTCAGGACATAAGCTAGGGTTACAGTGGGTGCTAAGCCTAGCCCTAAGCCTAGCCCTAGCCCTAGCCTTAGCCCTAGCCCTAACCCTAACCCTAACCCTAACCCTAACCCTAACCCTAACCCTAACTAACCCTAACCCTAACTAACCCTAACCCTAACCCTAACCCTAACCCTAACCCTAACTAACCCTAACTAACCCTAACCCTAACCCTAACTAACCCTAACCCTAACCCTAACCCTAACCCTAACCCTAACCCTAACTAACCCTAACCCTAACCCTAACCCTAACCCTAACCCTAACCCTAACCCTAACCCTAACCCTAACCCTAACCCTAACCCTAACCCTAACACTAACCCTAACCCTAACCCTAACCAGTCCGTGTCAGGACCCGAGCTGTCCTTAGTCCTCGATACGTTAGCCTGGTTTCGTTCGCGAATGTCAGGTCCATATGGACATACGCATGGTATTCCTCGATACGTTAGCCTGGTTTCGCGAATGTCAGGACCATATGGACATAAGCATGGTATTCCTCGATACGTTAACCTGGTTTCGCGAATGTCAGGACCATATGGACATAAGCATGGTATTCCTCGATACGTTAACCTGGTTTCGCGAATGTCAGGACCATATGGACATAAGCATGGTATTCCTCGATACGTTAACCTGGTTTCGCGAATGTCAGGACCATATGGACATAAGCATGGTATTCCTCGATACGTTAACCTGGTTTCGCGAATGTCAGGACGTAAGCGGGACTTGTTAATTTTTGTTTTCCATGCCTTAACCGACCGCGGGTTGGGGACGTGGTCGGCCTGATAGCGGGCTACCGCGGGTCTCGACCGCGGGTAAAAAGTAGCCCGCTAGCAGGTCGACCACGTCCCGTTAACGCGGTAGCTCGCTATCAGGTCGACCATGTACCTTCTCGACCGCGGGTAAAAAGTAGCCCGCTAGCAGGTCGACCACGTCCCGTTAACGCGGTAGCTCGCTATCAGGTCGACCATGTACCTTCTCGACCGCGTTAGCCCGCCAGCCAGCCCGTCCACGTTCCTTTACCCGCGATAGCCCGCTATCAGGTCGACCACGTACACTTATACCCGCGGTAGCCCGCTACCGAGGCCGTCGACGTACCCTTACCTGCGGTAGCCCGCTATCGGGTCGACCACGTCCCTTCTTACCGCGGGTCTCTCGACCATCGAGGCCGGCAAACTATACCCTCGGTAAAATTTTTTTACGAGGGTGAAATTTTCATCGAGGTGTCGCACGTTAGACGCGGACGGGCTACCGCGGGTCTCTCGACCATCGAGGCCGGCAAACTATACCCTCGGTAAAAATTTTTTACGAGGGTGAAATTTTCATCGAGGTGTCGCACGTTAGACGCGGACGGGCTACCGCGGGTCTCTCGACCATCGAGGCCGGCAAACTATACCCTCGGTAAAAATTTTTTACGAGGGTGAAATTTTCATCGAGGTGTCGCACGTTAGACGCGGACGGACGGGCTACCGCGGGTCTCTCGACCATCGAGGCCGGCAAACTATACCCTCGGTAAAAATTTTTTACGAGGGTGAAATTTTCATCGAGGTGTCGCACGTTAGACGCGGACGGGCTACCGCGGGTCTCTCGACCATCGAGGCCGGCAAACTATACCCTCGGTAAAAAAATTTTACGAGGGTGAAATTTTCATCGAGGTGTCGCACGTTAGACGCGGACGGGCTACCGCGGGACTCTCGACCATCGAGGCCGGCAAACTATACCCTCGGTAAAAATTTTTTACGAGGGTGAAATTTTCATCGAGGTGTCGCACGTTAGACGCGGACGGGCTACCGCGGGTCTCTCGACCATCGAGGCCGGCAAACTATACCCTCGGTAAAAAAATTTTACGAGGGTGAAATTTTCATCGAGGTGTCGCACGTTAGACGCGGACGGGCTACCGCGGGTCTGTCGACCATCGAGGCCGGCAAACTATACCCTCGGTAAAAGTTTTTTACGAGGGTGAAATTTTCATCGAGGTGTCGCACGTTAGACGCGGACGGGCTACCGCGGGTCTGTCGACCATCGAGGCCGGCAAACTATACCCTCGGTAAAAATTTTTTACGAGGGTGAAATTTTCATCGAGGTGTCGCACGTTAGACGCGGACGGGCTACCGCGGGTCTGTCGACCATCGAGGCCGGCAAACTATACCCTCGGTAAAAATTTTTTACGAGGGTGAAATTTTCATCGAGGTGTCGCACGTTAGACGCGGACGGGCTACCGCGGGTCTGTCGACCATCGAGGCCGGCAAACTATACCCTCGGTAAAAAAATTTTACGAGGGTGAAATTTTCATCGAGGTGTCGCACGTTAGACGCGGACGGGCTACCGCGGGTCTCTCGACCATCGAGGCCGGCAAACTATACCCTCGGTAAAAAAATTTTACGAGGGTGAAATTTTCATCGAGGTGTCGCACGTTAGATGCGGGCGGACTACCGCGGGTCTCTCGGCCCACTTTATCTATCGTCGGTAAAAAATGTTGACCCTTGGGAATTTTTTCATCGGGAAGCCGAACGTAAGTGTCTCGACCATCGAAGGCCGGCCAACTATACCCCAGTCAAAAAGTATGTCTTCACAATTTTTTGTCATCGGGAAGCCGCACGTAAGAATATTACAGCCGGTCTCTCCATGATACGATAAAATTTCAGGTCACGAAGGCAGGCATCGTACACCCTCTTGATCGGCCGTGTGCTTGCGTCCGACACCTTCCCGAAGGTTTGAACTAGGGTTGTCAGGACATAAGCTAGGGTTACAGTGGGTGCTAAGCCTAGCCCTAAGCCTAGCCCTAGCCCTAGCCTTAGCCCTAGCCCTAACCCTAACCCTAACCCTAACCCTAACCCTAACCCTAACCCTAACTAACCCTAACCCTAACTAACCCTAACCCTAACCCTAACCCTAACCCTAACCCTAACTAACCCTAACTAACCCTAACCCTAACCCTAACTAACCCTAACCCTAACCCTAACCCTAACCCTAACCCTAACCCTAACTAACCCTAACCCTAACCCTAACCCTAACCCTAACCCTAACCCTAACCCTAACCCTAACCCTAACCCTAACCCTAACCCTAACCCTAACCCTAACCCTAACACTAACCCTAACCCTAACCCTAACCAGTCCGTGTCAGGACCCGAGCTGTCCTTAGTCCTCGATACGTTAGCCTGGTTTCGTTCGCGAATGTCAGGTCCATATGGACATACGCATGGTATTCCTCGATACGTTAGCCTGGTTTCGCGAATGTCAGGACCATATGGACATAAGCATGGTATTCCTCGATACGTTAACCTGGTTTCGCGAATGTCAGGACCATATGGACATAAGCATGGTATTCCTCGATACGTTAACCTGGTTTCGCGAATGTCAGGACCATATGGACATAAGCATGGTATTCCTCGATACGTTAACCTGGTTTCGCGAATGTCAGGACCATATGGACATAAGCATGGTATTCCTCGATACGTTAACCTGGTTTCGCGAATGTCAGGACGTAAGCGGGACTTGTTAATTTTTGTTTTCCATGCCTTAACCGACCGCGGGTTGGGGACGTGGTCGGCCTGATAGCGGGCTACCGCGGGTCTCGACCGCGGGTAAAAAGTAGCCCGCTAGCAGGTCGACCACGTCCCGTTAACGCGGTAGCTCGCTATCAGGTCGACCATGTACCTTCTCGACCGCGGGTAAAAAGTAGCCCGCTAGCAGGTCGACCACGTCCCGTTAACGCGGTAGCTCGCTATCAGGTCGACCATGTACCTTCTCGACCGCGTTAGCCCGCCAGCCAGCCCGTCCACGTTCCTTTACCCGCGATAGCCCGCTATCAGGTCGACCACGTACACTTATACCCGCGGTAGCCCGCTACCGAGGCCGTCGACGTACCCTTACCTGCGGTAGCCCGCTATCGGGTCGACCACGTCCCTTCTTACCGCGGGTCTCTCGACCATCGAGGCCGGCAAACTATACCCTCGGTAAAATTTTTTTACGAGGGTGAAATTTTCATCGAGGTGTCGCACGTTAGACGCGGACGGGCTACCGCGGGTCTCTCGACCATCGAGGCCGGCAAACTATACCCTCGGTAAAAATTTTTTACGAGGGTGAAATTTTCATCGAGGTGTCGCACGTTAGACGCGGACGGGCTACCGCGGGTCTCTCGACCATCGAGGCCGGCAAACTATACCCTCGGTAAAAATTTTTTACGAGGGTGAAATTTTCATCGAGGTGTCGCACGTTAGACGCGGACGGACGGGCTACCGCGGGTCTCTCGACCATCGAGGCCGGCAAACTATACCCTCGGTAAAAATTTTTTACGAGGGTGAAATTTTCATCGAGGTGTCGCACGTTAGACGCGGACGGGCTACCGCGGGTCTCTCGACCATCGAGGCCGGCAAACTATACCCTCGGTAAAAAAATTTTACGAGGGTGAAATTTTCATCGAGGTGTCGCACGTTAGACGCGGACGGGCTACCGCGGGACTCTCGACCATCGAGGCCGGCAAACTATACCCTCGGTAAAAATTTTTTACGAGGGTGAAATTTTCATCGAGGTGTCGCACGTTAGACGCGGACGGGCTACCGCGGGTCTCTCGACCATCGAGGCCGGCAAACTATACCCTCGGTAAAAAAATTTTACGAGGGTGAAATTTTCATCGAGGTGTCGCACGTTAGACGCGGACGGGCTACCGCGGGTCTGTCGACCATCGAGGCCGGCAAACTATACCCTCGGTAAAAGTTTTTTACGAGGGTGAAATTTTCATCGAGGTGTCGCACGTTAGACGCGGACGGGCTACCGCGGGTCTGTCGACCATCGAGGCCGGCAAACTATACCCTCGGTAAAAATTTTTTACGAGGGTGAAATTTTCATCGAGGTGTCGCACGTTAGACGCGGACGGGCTACCGCGGGTCTGTCGACCATCGAGGCCGGCAAACTATACCCTCGGTAAAAATTTTTTACGAGGGTGAAATTTTCATCGAGGTGTCGCACGTTAGACGCGGACGGGCTACCGCGGGTCTGTCGACCATCGAGGCCGGCAAACTATACCCTCGGTAAAAAAATTTTACGAGGGTGAAATTTTCATCGAGGTGTCGCACGTTAGACGCGGACGGGCTACCGCGGGTCTCTCGACCATCGAGGCCGGCAAACTATACCCTCGGTAAAAAAATTTTACGAGGGTGAAATTTTCATCGAGGTGTCGCACGTTAGATGCGGGCGGACTACCGCGGGTCTCTCGGCCCACTTTATCTATCGTCGGTAAAAAATGTTGACCCTTGGGAATTTTTTCATCGGGAAGCCGAACGTAAGTGTCTCGACCATCGAAGGCCGGCCAACTATACCCCAGTCAAAAAGTATGTCTTCACAATTTTTTGTCATCGGGAAGCCGCACGTAAGAATATTACAGCCGGTCTCTCCATGATACGATAAAATTTCAGGTCACGAAGGCAGGCATCGTACACCCTCTTGATCGGCCGTGTGCTTGCGTCCGACACCTTCCCGAAGGTTTGAACTAGGGTTGTCAGGACATAAGCTAGGGTTACAGTGGGTGCTAAGCCTAGCCCTAAGCCTAGCCCTAGCCCTAGCCTTAGCCCTAGCCCTAACCCTAACCCTAACCCTAACCCTAACCCTAACCCTAACCCTAACTAACCCTAACCCTAACTAACCCTAACCCTAACCCTAACCCTAACCCTAACCCTAACTAACCCTAACTAACCCTAACCCTAACCCTAACTAACCCTAACCCTAACCCTAACCCTAACCCTAACCCTAACCCTAACTAACCCTAACCCTAACCCTAACCCTAACCCTAACCCTAACCCTAACCCTAACCCTAACCCTAACCCTAACCCTAACCCTAACCCTAACCCTAACCCTAACACTAACCCTAACCCTAACCCTAACCAGTCCGTGTCAGGACCCGAGCTGTCCTTAGTCCTCGATACGTTAGCCTGGTTTCGTTCGCGAATGTCAGGTCCATATGGACATACGCATGGTATTCCTCGATACGTTAGCCTGGTTTCGCGAATGTCAGGACCATATGGACATAAGCATGGTATTCCTCGATACGTTAACCTGGTTTCGCGAATGTCAGGACCATATGGACATAAGCATGGTATTCCTCGATACGTTAACCTGGTTTCGCGAATGTCAGGACCATATGGACATAAGCATGGTATTCCTCGATACGTTAACCTGGTTTCGCGAATGTCAGGACCATATGGACATAAGCATGGTATTCCTCGATACGTTAACCTGGTTTCGCGAATGTCAGGACGTAAGCGGGACTTGTTAATTTTTGTTTTCCATGCCTTAACCGACCGCGGGTTGGGGACGTGGTCGGCCTGATAGCGGGCTACCGCGGGTCTCGACCGCGGGTAAAAAGTAGCCCGCTAGCAGGTCGACCACGTCCCGTTAACGCGGTAGCTCGCTATCAGGTCGACCATGTACCTTCTCGACCGCGGGTAAAAAGTAGCCCGCTAGCAGGTCGACCACGTCCCGTTAACGCGGTAGCTCGCTATCAGGTCGACCATGTACCTTCTCGACCGCGTTAGCCCGCCAGCCAGCCCGTCCACGTTCCTTTACCCGCGATAGCCCGCTATCAGGTCGACCACGTACACTTATACCCGCGGTAGCCCGCTACCGAGGCCGTCGACGTACCCTTACCTGCGGTAGCCCGCTATCGGGTCGACCACGTCCCTTCTTACCGCGGGTCTCTCGACCATCGAGGCCGGCAAACTATACCCTCGGTAAAATTTTTTTACGAGGGTGAAATTTTCATCGAGGTGTCGCACGTTAGACGCGGACGGGCTACCGCGGGTCTCTCGACCATCGAGGCCGGCAAACTATACCCTCGGTAAAAATTTTTTACGAGGGTGAAATTTTCATCGAGGTGTCGCACGTTAGACGCGGACGGGCTACCGCGGGTCTCTCGACCATCGAGGCCGGCAAACTATACCCTCGGTAAAAATTTTTTACGAGGGTGAAATTTTCATCGAGGTGTCGCACGTTAGACGCGGACGGACGGGCTACCGCGGGTCTCTCGACCATCGAGGCCGGCAAACTATACCCTCGGTAAAAATTTTTTACGAGGGTGAAATTTTCATCGAGGTGTCGCACGTTAGACGCGGACGGGCTACCGCGGGTCTCTCGACCATCGAGGCCGGCAAACTATACCCTCGGTAAAAAAATTTTACGAGGGTGAAATTTTCATCGAGGTGTCGCACGTTAGACGCGGACGGGCTACCGCGGGACTCTCGACCATCGAGGCCGGCAAACTATACCCTCGGTAAAAATTTTTTACGAGGGTGAAATTTTCATCGAGGTGTCGCACGTTAGACGCGGACGGGCTACCGCGGGTCTCTCGACCATCGAGGCCGGCAAACTATACCCTCGGTAAAAAAATTTTACGAGGGTGAAATTTTCATCGAGGTGTCGCACGTTAGACGCGGACGGGCTACCGCGGGTCTGTCGACCATCGAGGCCGGCAAACTATACCCTCGGTAAAAGTTTTTTACGAGGGTGAAATTTTCATCGAGGTGTCGCACGTTAGACGCGGACGGGCTACCGCGGGTCTGTCGACCATCGAGGCCGGCAAACTATACCCTCGGTAAAAATTTTTTACGAGGGTGAAATTTTCATCGAGGTGTCGCACGTTAGACGCGGACGGGCTACCGCGGGTCTGTCGACCATCGAGGCCGGCAAACTATACCCTCGGTAAAAATTTTTTACGAGGGTGAAATTTTCATCGAGGTGTCGCACGTTAGACGCGGACGGGCTACCGCGGGTCTGTCGACCATCGAGGCCGGCAAACTATACCCTCGGTAAAAAAATTTTACGAGGGTGAAATTTTCATCGAGGTGTCGCACGTTAGACGCGGACGGGCTACCGCGGGTCTCTCGACCATCGAGGCCGGCAAACTATACCCTCGGTAAAAAAATTTTACGAGGGTGAAATTTTCATCGAGGTGTCGCACGTTAGATGCGGGCGGACTACCGCGGGTCTCTCGGCCCACTTTATCTATCGTCGGTAAAAAATGTTGACCCTTGGGAATTTTTTCATCGGGAAGCCGAACGTAAGTGTCTCGACCATCGAAGGCCGGCCAACTATACCCCAGTCAAAAAGTATGTCTTCACAATTTTTTGTCATCGGGAAGCCGCACGTAAGAATATTACAGCCGGTCTCTCCATGATACGATAAAATTTCAGGTCACGAAGGCAGGCATCGTACACCCTCTTGATCGGCCGTGTGCTTGCGTCCGACACCTTCCCGAAGGTTTGAACTAGGGTTGTCAGGACATAAGCTAGGGTTACAGTGGGTGCTAAGCCTAGCCCTAAGCCTAGCCCTAGCCCTAGCCTTAGCCCTAGCCCTAACCCTAACCCTAACCCTAACCCTAACCCTAACCCTAACCCTAACTAACCCTAACCCTAACTAACCCTAACCCTAACCCTAACCCTAACCCTAACCCTAACTAACCCTAACTAACCCTAACCCTAACCCTAACTAACCCTAACCCTAACCCTAACCCTAACCCTAACCCTAACCCTAACTAACCCTAACCCTAACCCTAACCCTAACCCTAACCCTAACCCTAACCCTAACCCTAACCCTAACCCTAACCCTAACCCTAACCCTAACCCTAACCCTAACACTAACCCTAACCCTAACCCTAACCAGTCCGTGTCAGGACCCGAGCTGTCCTTAGTCCTCGATACGTTAGCCTGGTTTCGTTCGCGAATGTCAGGTCCATATGGACATACGCATGGTATTCCTCGATACGTTAGCCTGGTTTCGCGAATGTCAGGACCATATGGACATAAGCATGGTATTCCTCGATACGTTAACCTGGTTTCGCGAATGTCAGGACCATATGGACATAAGCATGGTATTCCTCGATACGTTAACCTGGTTTCGCGAATGTCAGGACCATATGGACATAAGCATGGTATTCCTCGATACGTTAACCTGGTTTCGCGAATGTCAGGACCATATGGACATAAGCATGGTATTCCTCGATACGTTAACCTGGTTTCGCGAATGTCAGGACGTAAGCGGGACTTGTTAATTTTTGTTTTCCATGCCTTAACCGACCGCGGGTTGGGGACGTGGTCGGCCTGATAGCGGGCTACCGCGGGTCTCGACCGCGGGTAAAAAGTAGCCCGCTAGCAGGTCGACCACGTCCCGTTAACGCGGTAGCTCGCTATCAGGTCGACCATGTACCTTCTCGACCGCGGGTAAAAAGTAGCCCGCTAGCAGGTCGACCACGTCCCGTTAACGCGGTAGCTCGCTATCAGGTCGACCATGTACCTTCTCGACCGCGTTAGCCCGCCAGCCAGCCCGTCCACGTTCCTTTACCCGCGATAGCCCGCTATCAGGTCGACCACGTACACTTATACCCGCGGTAGCCCGCTACCGAGGCCGTCGACGTACCCTTACCTGCGGTAGCCCGCTATCGGGTCGACCACGTCCCTTCTTACCGCGGGTCTCTCGACCATCGAGGCCGGCAAACTATACCCTCGGTAAAATTTTTTTACGAGGGTGAAATTTTCATCGAGGTGTCGCACGTTAGACGCGGACGGGCTACCGCGGGTCTCTCGACCATCGAGGCCGGCAAACTATACCCTCGGTAAAAATTTTTTACGAGGGTGAAATTTTCATCGAGGTGTCGCACGTTAGACGCGGACGGGCTACCGCGGGTCTCTCGACCATCGAGGCCGGCAAACTATACCCTCGGTAAAAATTTTTTACGAGGGTGAAATTTTCATCGAGGTGTCGCACGTTAGACGCGGACGGACGGGCTACCGCGGGTCTCTCGACCATCGAGGCCGGCAAACTATACCCTCGGTAAAAATTTTTTACGAGGGTGAAATTTTCATCGAGGTGTCGCACGTTAGACGCGGACGGGCTACCGCGGGTCTCTCGACCATCGAGGCCGGCAAACTATACCCTCGGTAAAAAAATTTTACGAGGGTGAAATTTTCATCGAGGTGTCGCACGTTAGACGCGGACGGGCTACCGCGGGACTCTCGACCATCGAGGCCGGCAAACTATACCCTCGGTAAAAATTTTTTACGAGGGTGAAATTTTCATCGAGGTGTCGCACGTTAGACGCGGACGGGCTACCGCGGGTCTCTCGACCATCGAGGCCGGCAAACTATACCCTCGGTAAAAAAATTTTACGAGGGTGAAATTTTCATCGAGGTGTCGCACGTTAGACGCGGACGGGCTACCGCGGGTCTGTCGACCATCGAGGCCGGCAAACTATACCCTCGGTAAAAGTTTTTTACGAGGGTGAAATTTTCATCGAGGTGTCGCACGTTAGACGCGGACGGGCTACCGCGGGTCTGTCGACCATCGAGGCCGGCAAACTATACCCTCGGTAAAAATTTTTTACGAGGGTGAAATTTTCATCGAGGTGTCGCACGTTAGACGCGGACGGGCTACCGCGGGTCTGTCGACCATCGAGGCCGGCAAACTATACCCTCGGTAAAAATTTTTTACGAGGGTGAAATTTTCATCGAGGTGTCGCACGTTAGACGCGGACGGGCTACCGCGGGTCTGTCGACCATCGAGGCCGGCAAACTATACCCTCGGTAAAAAAATTTTACGAGGGTGAAATTTTCATCGAGGTGTCGCACGTTAGACGCGGACGGGCTACCGCGGGTCTCTCGACCATCGAGGCCGGCAAACTATACCCTCGGTAAAAAAATTTTACGAGGGTGAAATTTTCATCGAGGTGTCGCACGTTAGATGCGGGCGGACTACCGCGGGTCTCTCGGCCCACTTTATCTATCGTCGGTAAAAAATGTTGACCCTTGGGAATTTTTTCATCGGGAAGCCGAACGTAAGTGTCTCGACCATCGAAGGCCGGCCAACTATACCCCAGTCAAAAAGTATGTCTTCACAATTTTTTGTCATCGGGAAGCCGCACGTAAGAATATTACAGCCGGTCTCTCCATGATACGATAAAATTTCAGGTCACGAAGGCAGGCATCGTACACCCTCTTGATCGGCCGTGTGCTTGCGTCCGACACCTTCCCGAAGGTTTGAACTAGGGTTGTCAGGACATAAGCTAGGGTTACAGTGGGTGCTAAGCCTAGCCCTAAGCCTAGCCCTAGCCCTAGCCTTAGCCCTAGCCCTAACCCTAACCCTAACCCTAACCCTAACCCTAACCCTAACCCTAACTAACCCTAACCCTAACTAACCCTAACCCTAACCCTAACCCTAACCCTAACCCTAACTAACCCTAACTAACCCTAACCCTAACCCTAACTAACCCTAACCCTAACCCTAACCCTAACCCTAACCCTAACCCTAACTAACCCTAACCCTAACCCTAACCCTAACCCTAACCCTAACCCTAACCCTAACCCTAACCCTAACCCTAACCCTAACCCTAACCCTAACCCTAACCCTAACACTAACCCTAACCCTAACCCTAACCAGTCCGTGTCAGGACCCGAGCTGTCCTTAGTCCTCGATACGTTAGCCTGGTTTCGTTCGCGAATGTCAGGTCCATATGGACATACGCATGGTATTCCTCGATACGTTAGCCTGGTTTCGCGAATGTCAGGACCATATGGACATAAGCATGGTATTCCTCGATACGTTAACCTGGTTTCGCGAATGTCAGGACCATATGGACATAAGCATGGTATTCCTCGATACGTTAACCTGGTTTCGCGAATGTCAGGACCATATGGACATAAGCATGGTATTCCTCGATACGTTAACCTGGTTTCGCGAATGTCAGGACCATATGGACATAAGCATGGTATTCCTCGATACGTTAACCTGGTTTCGCGAATGTCAGGACGTAAGCGGGACTTGTTAATTTTTGTTTTCCATGCCTTAACCGACCGCGGGTTGGGGACGTGGTCGGCCTGATAGCGGGCTACCGCGGGTCTCGACCGCGGGTAAAAAGTAGCCCGCTAGCAGGTCGACCACGTCCCGTTAACGCGGTAGCTCGCTATCAGGTCGACCATGTACCTTCTCGACCGCGGGTAAAAAGTAGCCCGCTAGCAGGTCGACCACGTCCCGTTAACGCGGTAGCTCGCTATCAGGTCGACCATGTACCTTCTCGACCGCGTTAGCCCGCCAGCCAGCCCGTCCACGTTCCTTTACCCGCGATAGCCCGCTATCAGGTCGACCACGTACACTTATACCCGCGGTAGCCCGCTACCGAGGCCGTCGACGTACCCTTACCTGCGGTAGCCCGCTATCGGGTCGACCACGTCCCTTCTTACCGCGGGTCTCTCGACCATCGAGGCCGGCAAACTATACCCTCGGTAAAATTTTTTTACGAGGGTGAAATTTTCATCGAGGTGTCGCACGTTAGACGCGGACGGGCTACCGCGGGTCTCTCGACCATCGAGGCCGGCAAACTATACCCTCGGTAAAAATTTTTTACGAGGGTGAAATTTTCATCGAGGTGTCGCACGTTAGACGCGGACGGGCTACCGCGGGTCTCTCGACCATCGAGGCCGGCAAACTATACCCTCGGTAAAAATTTTTTACGAGGGTGAAATTTTCATCGAGGTGTCGCACGTTAGACGCGGACGGACGGGCTACCGCGGGTCTCTCGACCATCGAGGCCGGCAAACTATACCCTCGGTAAAAATTTTTTACGAGGGTGAAATTTTCATCGAGGTGTCGCACGTTAGACGCGGACGGGCTACCGCGGGTCTCTCGACCATCGAGGCCGGCAAACTATACCCTCGGTAAAAAAATTTTACGAGGGTGAAATTTTCATCGAGGTGTCGCACGTTAGACGCGGACGGGCTACCGCGGGACTCTCGACCATCGAGGCCGGCAAACTATACCCTCGGTAAAAATTTTTTACGAGGGTGAAATTTTCATCGAGGTGTCGCACGTTAGACGCGGACGGGCTACCGCGGGTCTCTCGACCATCGAGGCCGGCAAACTATACCCTCGGTAAAAAAATTTTACGAGGGTGAAATTTTCATCGAGGTGTCGCACGTTAGACGCGGACGGGCTACCGCGGGTCTGTCGACCATCGAGGCCGGCAAACTATACCCTCGGTAAAAGTTTTTTACGAGGGTGAAATTTTCATCGAGGTGTCGCACGTTAGACGCGGACGGGCTACCGCGGGTCTGTCGACCATCGAGGCCGGCAAACTATACCCTCGGTAAAAATTTTTTACGAGGGTGAAATTTTCATCGAGGTGTCGCACGTTAGACGCGGACGGGCTACCGCGGGTCTGTCGACCATCGAGGCCGGCAAACTATACCCTCGGTAAAAATTTTTTACGAGGGTGAAATTTTCATCGAGGTGTCGCACGTTAGACGCGGACGGGCTACCGCGGGTCTGTCGACCATCGAGGCCGGCAAACTATACCCTCGGTAAAAAAATTTTACGAGGGTGAAATTTTCATCGAGGTGTCGCACGTTAGACGCGGACGGGCTACCGCGGGTCTCTCGACCATCGAGGCCGGCAAACTATACCCTCGGTAAAAAAATTTTACGAGGGTGAAATTTTCATCGAGGTGTCGCACGTTAGATGCGGGCGGACTACCGCGGGTCTCTCGGCCCACTTTATCTATCGTCGGTAAAAAATGTTGACCCTTGGGAATTTTTTCATCGGGAAGCCGAACGTAAGTGTCTCGACCATCGAAGGCCGGCCAACTATACCCCAGTCAAAAAGTATGTCTTCACAATTTTTTGTCATCGGGAAGCCGCACGTAAGAATATTACAGCCGGTCTCTCCATGATACGATAAAATTTCAGGTCACGAAGGCAGGCATCGTACACCCTCTTGATCGGCCGTGTGCTTGCGTCCGACACCTTCCCGAAGGTTTGAACTAGGGTTGTCAGGACATAAGCTAGGGTTACAGTGGGTGCTAAGCCTAGCCCTAAGCCTAGCCCTAGCCCTAGCCTTAGCCCTAGCCCTAACCCTAACCCTAACCCTAACCCTAACCCTAACCCTAACCCTAACTAACCCTAACCCTAACTAACCCTAACCCTAACCCTAACCCTAACCCTAACCCTAACTAACCCTAACTAACCCTAACCCTAACCCTAACTAACCCTAACCCTAACCCTAACCCTAACCCTAACCCTAACCCTAACTAACCCTAACCCTAACCCTAACCCTAACCCTAACCCTAACCCTAACCCTAACCCTAACCCTAACCCTAACCCTAACCCTAACCCTAACCCTAACCCTAACACTAACCCTAACCCTAACCCTAACCAGTCCGTGTCAGGACCCGAGCTGTCCTTAGTCCTCGATACGTTAGCCTGGTTTCGTTCGCGAATGTCAGGTCCATATGGACATACGCATGGTATTCCTCGATACGTTAGCCTGGTTTCGCGAATGTCAGGACCATATGGACATAAGCATGGTATTCCTCGATACGTTAACCTGGTTTCGCGAATGTCAGGACCATATGGACATAAGCATGGTATTCCTCGATACGTTAACCTGGTTTCGCGAATGTCAGGACCATATGGACATAAGCATGGTATTCCTCGATACGTTAACCTGGTTTCGCGAATGTCAGGACCATATGGACATAAGCATGGTATTCCTCGATACGTTAACCTGGTTTCGCGAATGTCAGGACGTAAGCGGGACTTGTTAATTTTTGTTTTCCATGCCTTAACCGACCGCGGGTTGGGGACGTGGTCGGCCTGATAGCGGGCTACCGCGGGTCTCGACCGCGGGTAAAAAGTAGCCCGCTAGCAGGTCGACCACGTCCCGTTAACGCGGTAGCTCGCTATCAGGTCGACCATGTACCTTCTCGACCGCGGGTAAAAAGTAGCCCGCTAGCAGGTCGACCACGTCCCGTTAACGCGGTAGCTCGCTATCAGGTCGACCATGTACCTTCTCGACCGCGTTAGCCCGCCAGCCAGCCCGTCCACGTTCCTTTACCCGCGATAGCCCGCTATCAGGTCGACCACGTACACTTATACCCGCGGTAGCCCGCTACCGAGGCCGTCGACGTACCCTTACCTGCGGTAGCCCGCTATCGGGTCGACCACGTCCCTTCTTACCCGCGGTAGCTCGCTACCGAGGCCGTCGACGTACCTTTACCTGCGGTAGCCCGCTATCGGGTCGACCACGTCCCTCCTTATCCGCGGTAGCCCGCTATCAGGTCGACCACGTCCCCTTCTTACCCGCGGTAGCTCGCTACCGAGGCCGTCGACGTACCTTTACCTGCGGTAGCCCGCTATCAGGTCGACCACGTCCCTTCTTATCCGCGGTAGCCCGCTAGCACGGCCGTCCACGTCCCTTCACCCGCGGTAGCCCGCTATCGGGTCGACCACGTACACTGACACCCGCGGTAGCCCGCTAGCACGGCCGTCCACGTCCCTTCACCCGCGGTAGCCCGCTATCGGGTCGACCACGTACACTGACACCCGCGGTAGCCCGCTAGCACGGCCGTCCACGTCCCTTCACCCGCGGTAGCCCGCTATCGGGTCGACCACGTACACTGACACCCGCGGTAGCCCGCTGTCGGGTCGACCACGTACACTGACACCCGCGGTAGCCCGCTAGCCAATCCGTCCACGTCCCTTCACCCGCGGTAGCCCGCTATCGGGTCGACCACGTACACTGACACCCGCGGTAGCCCGCCAGCACGGCCGTCCACGTCCCTTCACCAGCGGTAGCCCGCTATCGGGTCGACCACGTACACTGACACCCGCGGTAGCCCGCTATCGGGTCGACCACGTACACTGACACCCGCGGTAGCCCGCTAGCCAATCCGTCCACGTCCCTTCACCCGCGGTAGCCCGCTATCGGGTCGACCACGTACACTGACACCCGCGGTAGCCCGCCAGCACGGCCGTCCACGTCCCTTCACCAGCGGTAGCCCGCTATCGGGTCGACCACGTACACTGACACCCGCGGTAGCCCGCTATCGGGTCGACCACGTACACTGACACCCGCGGTAGCCCGCTAGCCAATCCGTCCACGTCCCTTCACCCGCGGTAGCCCGCTATCGGGTCGACCACGTACACTGACACCCGCGGTAGCCCGCCAGCACGGCCGTCCACGTCCCTTCACCAGCGGTAGCCCGCTATCGGGTCGACCACGTACACTGACACCCGCGGTAGCCCGCTAGCCAGGCCGTCCACGTCCCTTCACCCGCGGTAGCCCGCTATCGGGTCGACCACGTACACTGACACCCGCGGTAGCCCGCTAGCCAGGCCGTCCACGTCCCTTCACCCGCGGTAGCCCGCTCTCGGGTCGACCACGTACACTGACACCCGCGGTAGCCCGCTAGCCAGGCCGTCCACGTCCCTTCACCCGCGGTAGCCCGCTCTCGGGTCGACCACGTACACTGACACCCGCGGTAGCCCGCTAGCCAGGCCGTCCACGTCCCTTCACCCGCGGTAGCCCGCTCTCGGGTCGACCACGTACACTGACACCCGCGGTAGCCCGCTAGCCAGGCCGTCCGTGTACCTTCACCCGTGGTAGCCCGCTAGCAGGCCGTCCACGTACCTTTACCCGTGGTAGCCCGCTAGCAGGCCGACCGCGTACCTTCCCCGCCGTCGAGACCCGCGGTAATCCGCTAGCAGGCCGTCCACGTACCGTTACCCGTGGTAGCCCGCTAGCAGGCCGTCCACGTACCTTGACCCGCGGTAGCCCGCTAGCAGGCCGACCGCGTACCTTCCCCGCCGTCGAGACCCGCGGTAGCCCGCTAGCAGGCCGTCCACGTACCTTGACCCGCGGTAGCCCGCTAGCAGGCCGACCGCGTACCTTCCCCGCCGTCGAGACCCGCGGTAGCCCGCTAGCAGGCCGTCCACGTACCTTGACCCGCGGTAGCCCGCTAGCAGGCCGACCGCGTACCTTCCCCGCCGTCGAGACCCGCGGTAGCCCGCTAGCAGGCCGTCCGCTTACTTTTACCCGCGGTAGCCCGCTAGCAGGCCGTCCACGTACCTTGACCCGTGGTAGCCCGCTAGCAGGCCGACCACGTACCTTCCCCGCCGTCGAGACCCGCGGTAGCCCGCTAGCAGGCCGCCGGCTTACCTTTACCCGTGGTAGCCCGCTAGCAGGCCGTCCACGTACCTTGACCCGTGGTAGCCCGCTAGCAGGCCGTCCACGTACCTTCACCCGTGGTAGCCCGCTAGCAGGCCGTCCACGTACCTTGACCCGTGGTAGCCCGGTAGCAGGCCGTCCACGTACCTTCACCCGTGGTAGCCCGCTAGCAGGCCGTCCACGTACCTTTACCCGTGGTAGCCCGGTAGCAGGCCGACCGCGTACCTTCCCCGCCGTCGAGACCCGCGG
>NW_027467990.1:15000-17500 GCF_965363235.1 Mytilus galloprovincialis | reverse complement strand
CGGTAAAAAAATTTTACGAGGGTGAAATTTTCATCGAGGTGTCGCACGTTAGACGCGGACGGGCTACCGCGGGTCTCTCGACCATCGAGGCCGGCAAACTATACCCTCGGTAAAAAAATTTTACGAGGGTGAAATTTTCATCGAGGTGTCGCACGTTAGATGCGGGCGGACTACCGCGGGTCTCTCGGCCCACTTTATCTATCGTCGGTAAAAAATGTTGACCCTTGGGAATTTTTTCATCGGGAAGCCGAACGTAAGTGTCTCGACCATCGAAGGCCGGCCAACTATACCCCAGTCAAAAAGTATGTCTTCACAATTTTTTGTCATCGGGAAGCCGCACGTAAGAATATTACAGCCGGTCTCTCCATGATACGATAAAATTTCAGGTCACGAAGGCAGGCATCGTACACCCTCTTGATCGGCCGTGTGCTTGCGTCCGACACCTTCCCGAAGGTTTGAACTAGGGTTGTCAGGACATAAGCTAGGGTTACAGTGGGTGCTAAGCCTAGCCCTAAGCCTAGCCCTAGCCCTAGCCTTAGCCCTAGCCCTAACCCTAACCCTAACCCTAACCCTAACCCTAACCCTAACCCTAACTAACCCTAACCCTAACTAACCCTAACCCTAACCCTAACCCTAACCCTAACCCTAACTAACCCTAACTAACCCTAACCCTAACCCTAACTAACCCTAACCCTAACCCTAACCCTAACCCTAACCCTAACCCTAACTAACCCTAACCCTAACCCTAACCCTAACCCTAACCCTAACCCTAACCCTAACCCTAACCCTAACCCTAACCCTAACCCTAACCCTAACCCTAACCCTAACACTAACCCTAACCCTAACCCTAACCAGTCCGTGTCAGGACCCGAGCTGTCCTTAGTCCTCGATACGTTAGCCTGGTTTCGTTCGCGAATGTCAGGTCCATATGGACATACGCATGGTATTCCTCGATACGTTAGCCTGGTTTCGCGAATGTCAGGACCATATGGACATAAGCATGGTATTCCTCGATACGTTAACCTGGTTTCGCGAATGTCAGGACCATATGGACATAAGCATGGTATTCCTCGATACGTTAACCTGGTTTCGCGAATGTCAGGACCATATGGACATAAGCATGGTATTCCTCGATACGTTAACCTGGTTTCGCGAATGTCAGGACCATATGGACATAAGCATGGTATTCCTCGATACGTTAACCTGGTTTCGCGAATGTCAGGACGTAAGCGGGACTTGTTAATTTTTGTTTTCCATGCCTTAACCGACCGCGGGTTGGGGACGTGGTCGGCCTGATAGCGGGCTACCGCGGGTCTCGACCGCGGGTAAAAAGTAGCCCGCTAGCAGGTCGACCACGTCCCGTTAACGCGGTAGCTCGCTATCAGGTCGACCATGTACCTTCTCGACCGCGGGTAAAAAGTAGCCCGCTAGCAGGTCGACCACGTCCCGTTAACGCGGTAGCTCGCTATCAGGTCGACCATGTACCTTCTCGACCGCGTTAGCCCGCCAGCCAGCCCGTCCACGTTCCTTTACCCGCGATAGCCCGCTATCAGGTCGACCACGTACACTTATACCCGCGGTAGCCCGCTACCGAGGCCGTCGACGTACCCTTACCTGCGGTAGCCCGCTATCGGGTCGACCACGTCCCTTCTTACCCGCGGTAGCTCGCTACCGAGGCCGTCGACGTACCTTTACCTGCGGTAGCCCGCTATCGGGTCGACCACGTCCCTCCTTATCCGCGGTAGCCCGCTATCAGGTCGACCACGTCCCCTTCTTACCCGCGGTAGCTCGCTACCGAGGCCGTCGACGTACCTTTACCTGCGGTAGCCCGCTATCAGGTCGACCACGTCCCTTCTTATCCGCGGTAGCCCGCTAGCACGGCCGTCCACGTCCCTTCACCCGCGGTAGCCCGCTATCGGGTCGACCACGTACACTGACACCCGCGGTAGCCCGCTAGCACGGCCGTCCACGTCCCTTCACCCGCGGTAGCCCGCTATCGGGTCGACCACGTACACTGACACCCGCGGTAGCCCGCTAGCACGGCCGTCCACGTCCCTTCACCCGCGGTAGCCCGCTATCGGGTCGACCACGTACACTGACACCCGCGGTAGCCCGCTGTCGGGTCGACCACGTACACTGACACCCGCGGTAGCCCGCTAGCCAATCCGTCCACGTCCCTTCACCCGCGGTAGCCCGCTATCGGGTCGACCACGTACACTGACACCCGCGGTAGCCCGCCAGCACGGCCGTCCACGTCCCTTCACCAGCGGTAGCCCGCTATCGGGTCGACCACGTACACTGACACCCGCGGTAGCCCGCTATCGGGTCGACCACGTACACTGACACCCGCGGTAGCCCGCTAGCCAATCCGTCCACGTCCCTTCACCCGCGGTAGCCCGCTATCGGGTCGACCACGTACACTGACACCCGCGGTAGCCCGCCAGCACGGCCGTCCACGTCCCTTCACCAGCGGTAGCCCGCTATCGGGTCGACCACGTAC
>NW_027467990.1:0-5000 GCF_965363235.1 Mytilus galloprovincialis | reverse complement strand
GGTAAAATTTTTTTACGAGGGTGAAATTTTCATCGAGGTGTCGCACGTTAGACGCGGACGGGCTACCGCGGGTCTCTCGACCATCGAGGCCGGCAAACTATACCCTCGGTAAAAATTTTTTACGAGGGTGAAATTTTCATCGAGGTGTCGCACGTTAGACGCGGACGGGCTACCGCGGGTCTCTCGACCATCGAGGCCGGCAAACTATACCCTCGGTAAAATTTTTTTACGAGGGTGAAATTTTCATCGAGGTGTCGCACGTTAGACGCGGACGGGCTACCGCGGGTCTCTCGACCATCGAGGCCGGCAAACTATACCCTCGGTAAAAATTTTTTACGAGGGTGAAATTTTCATCGAGGTGTCGCACGTTAGACGCGGACGGGCTACCGCGGGTCTCTCGACCATCGAGGCCGGCAAACTATACCCTCGGTAAAAATTTTTTACGAGGGTGAAATTTTCATCGAGGTGTCGCACGTTAGACGCGGACGGACGGGCTACCGCGGGTCTCTCGACCATCGAGGCCGGCAAACTATACCCTCGGTAAAAATTTTTTACGAGGGTGAAATTTTCATCGAGGTGTCGCACGTTAGACGCGGACGGGCTACCGCGGGTCTCTCGACCATCGAGGCCGGCAAACTATACCCTCGGTAAAAAAATTTTACGAGGGTGAAATTTTCATCGAGGTGTCGCACGTTAGACGCGGACGGGCTACCGCGGGACTCTCGACCATCGAGGCCGGCAAACTATACCCTCGGTAAAAATTTTTTACGAGGGTGAAATTTTCATCGAGGTGTCGCACGTTAGACGCGGACGGGCTACCGCGGGTCTCTCGACCATCGAGGCCGGCAAACTATACCCTCGGTAAAAAAATTTTACGAGGGTGAAATTTTCATCGAGGTGTCGCACGTTAGACGCGGACGGGCTACCGCGGGTCTGTCGACCATCGAGGCCGGCAAACTATACCCTCGGTAAAAGTTTTTTACGAGGGTGAAATTTTCATCGAGGTGTCGCACGTTAGACGCGGACGGGCTACCGCGGGTCTGTCGACCATCGAGGCCGGCAAACTATACCCTCGGTAAAAATTTTTTACGAGGGTGAAATTTTCATCGAGGTGTCGCACGTTAGACGCGGACGGGCTACCGCGGGTCTGTCGACCATCGAGGCCGGCAAACTATACCCTCGGTAAAAATTTTTTACGAGGGTGAAATTTTCATCGAGGTGTCGCACGTTAGACGCGGACGGGCTACCGCGGGTCTGTCGACCATCGAGGCCGGCAAACTATACCCTCGGTAAAAATTTTTTACGAGGGTGAAATTTTCATCGAGGTGTCGCACGTTAGACGCGGACGGGCTACCGCGGGTCTGTCGACCATCGAGGCCGGCAAACTATACCCTCGGTAAAAAAATTTTACGAGGGTGAAATTTTCATCGAGGTGTCGCACGTTAGACGCGGACGGGCTACCGCGGGTCTCTCGACCATCGAGGCCGGCAAACTATACCCTCGGTAAAAAAATTTTACGAGGGTGAAATTTTCATCGAGGTGTCGCACGTTAGATGCGGGCGGACTACCGCGGGTCTCTCGGCCCACTTTATCTATCGTCGGTAAAAAATGTTGACCCTTGGGAATTTTTTCATCGGGAAGCCGAACGTAAGTGTCTCGACCATCGAAGGCCGGCCAACTATACCCCAGTCAAAAAGTATGTCTTCACAATTTTTTGTCATCGGGAAGCCGCACGTAAGAATATTACAGCCGGTCTCTCCATGATACGATAAAATTTCAGGTCACGAAGGCAGGCATCGTACACCCTCTTGATCGGCCGTGTGCTTGCGTCCGACACCTTCCCGAAGGTTTGAACTAGGGTTGTCAGGACATAAGCTAGGGTTACAGTGGGTGCTAAGCCTAGCCCTAAGCCTAGCCCTAGCCCTAGCCTTAGCCCTAGCCCTAACCCTAACCCTAACCCTAACCCTAACCCTAACCCTAACCCTAACTAACCCTAACCCTAACTAACCCTAACCCTAACCCTAACCCTAACCCTAACCCTAACTAACCCTAACTAACCCTAACCCTAACCCTAACTAACCCTAACCCTAACCCTAACCCTAACCCTAACCCTAACCCTAACTAACCCTAACCCTAACCCTAACCCTAACCCTAACCCTAACCCTAACCCTAACCCTAACCCTAACCCTAACCCTAACCCTAACCCTAACCCTAACCCTAACACTAACCCTAACCCTAACCCTAACCAGTCCGTGTCAGGACCCGAGCTGTCCTTAGTCCTCGATACGTTAGCCTGGTTTCGTTCGCGAATGTCAGGTCCATATGGACATACGCATGGTATTCCTCGATACGTTAGCCTGGTTTCGCGAATGTCAGGACCATATGGACATAAGCATGGTATTCCTCGATACGTTAACCTGGTTTCGCGAATGTCAGGACCATATGGACATAAGCATGGTATTCCTCGATACGTTAACCTGGTTTCGCGAATGTCAGGACCATATGGACATAAGCATGGTATTCCTCGATACGTTAACCTGGTTTCGCGAATGTCAGGACCATATGGACATAAGCATGGTATTCCTCGATACGTTAACCTGGTTTCGCGAATGTCAGGACGTAAGCGGGACTTGTTAATTTTTGTTTTCCATGCCTTAACCGACCGCGGGTTGGGGACGTGGTCGGCCTGATAGCGGGCTACCGCGGGTCTCGACCGCGGGTAAAAAGTAGCCCGCTAGCAGGTCGACCACGTCCCGTTAACGCGGTAGCTCGCTATCAGGTCGACCATGTACCTTCTCGACCGCGGGTAAAAAGTAGCCCGCTAGCAGGTCGACCACGTCCCGTTAACGCGGTAGCTCGCTATCAGGTCGACCATGTACCTTCTCGACCGCGTTAGCCCGCCAGCCAGCCCGTCCACGTTCCTTTACCCGCGATAGCCCGCTATCAGGTCGACCACGTACACTTATACCCGCGGTAGCCCGCTACCGAGGCCGTCGACGTACCCTTACCTGCGGTAGCCCGCTATCGGGTCGACCACGTCCCTTCTTACCGCGGGTCTCTCGACCATCGAGGCCGGCAAACTATACCCTCGGTAAAATTTTTTTACGAGGGTGAAATTTTCATCGAGGTGTCGCACGTTAGACGCGGACGGGCTACCGCGGGTCTCTCGACCATCGAGGCCGGCAAACTATACCCTCGGTAAAAATTTTTTACGAGGGTGAAATTTTCATCGAGGTGTCGCACGTTAGACGCGGACGGGCTACCGCGGGTCTCTCGACCATCGAGGCCGGCAAACTATACCCTCGGTAAAAATTTTTTACGAGGGTGAAATTTTCATCGAGGTGTCGCACGTTAGACGCGGACGGACGGGCTACCGCGGGTCTCTCGACCATCGAGGCCGGCAAACTATACCCTCGGTAAAAATTTTTTACGAGGGTGAAATTTTCATCGAGGTGTCGCACGTTAGACGCGGACGGGCTACCGCGGGTCTCTCGACCATCGAGGCCGGCAAACTATACCCTCGGTAAAAAAATTTTACGAGGGTGAAATTTTCATCGAGGTGTCGCACGTTAGACGCGGACGGGCTACCGCGGGACTCTCGACCATCGAGGCCGGCAAACTATACCCTCGGTAAAAATTTTTTACGAGGGTGAAATTTTCATCGAGGTGTCGCACGTTAGACGCGGACGGGCTACCGCGGGTCTCTCGACCATCGAGGCCGGCAAACTATACCCTCGGTAAAAAAATTTTACGAGGGTGAAATTTTCATCGAGGTGTCGCACGTTAGACGCGGACGGGCTACCGCGGGTCTGTCGACCATCGAGGCCGGCAAACTATACCCTCGGTAAAAGTTTTTTACGAGGGTGAAATTTTCATCGAGGTGTCGCACGTTAGACGCGGACGGGCTACCGCGGGTCTGTCGACCATCGAGGCCGGCAAACTATACCCTCGGTAAAAATTTTTTACGAGGGTGAAATTTTCATCGAGGTGTCGCACGTTAGACGCGGACGGGCTACCGCGGGTCTGTCGACCATCGAGGCCGGCAAACTATACCCTCGGTAAAAATTTTTTACGAGGGTGAAATTTTCATCGAGGTGTCGCACGTTAGACGCGGACGGGCTACCGCGGGTCTGTCGACCATCGAGGCCGGCAAACTATACCCTCGGTAAAAAAATTTTACGAGGGTGAAATTTTCATCGAGGTGTCGCACGTTAGACGCGGACGGGCTACCGCGGGTCTCTCGACCATCGAGGCCGGCAAACTATACCCTCGGTAAAAAAATTTTACGAGGGTGAAATTTTCATCGAGGTGTCGCACGTTAGATGCGGGCGGACTACCGCGGGTCTCTCGGCCCACTTTATCTATCGTCGGTAAAAAATGTTGACCCTTGGGAATTTTTTCATCGGGAAGCCGAACGTAAGTGTCTCGACCATCGAAGGCCGGCCAACTATACCCCAGTCAAAAAGTATGTCTTCACAATTTTTTGTCATCGGGAAGCCGCACGTAAGAATATTACAGCCGGTCTCTCCATGATACGATAAAATTTCAGGTCACGAAGGCAGGCATCGTACACCCTCTTGATCGGCCGTGTGCTTGCGTCCGACACCTTCCCGAAGGTTTGAACTAGGGTTGTCAGGACATAAGCTAGGGTTACAGTGGGTGCTAAGCCTAGCCCTTTCGTGTCAGGACATAAGGATGACTTGTAATTTTTTCCCCCAATGCCTAACCATAACCCTAACCCTAACCCTTACCCTAACCCTAACCCTAACCCTTACCCTAACCCTAACCCTAAACCCTAATCTTAACCCACGGGGTTGCCTTGGACGTACCGCGGTCGAGACCCGCTGGACACCCGGTGTAGCATTCGACGGGACGACCTCGTGGTACGTACCGCGGTTATGACCCGCGGTAGCCCACGATGGGCCGGCCACGTGCAAATTGAAAATGTTATATTTAATAAATATATTGCAGAATGGCAAACGAAAATGTTGTCACAGAGA